>NW_024057987.1:0-40000 GCF_016432855.1 Salvelinus namaycush | reverse complement strand
ATCAGAACCCTCATAGTATAATGAGTGGTGATCTGGAATCAGAACCCTCATAGTATAATGAGTGGTGTTCTGGAATCAGAGCCCTCATAGTATAATGAGTGGTGTTCTGGAATCAGAACCCTCATAGTATAATGAGTGGTGTTCTGGAATCAGAACCCTCATAGTATAATGAGTGGTGTTCTGGAATCAGAACCCTCATAGTATAATGAGTGGTGTTCTGGAATCAGAACCCTCATAGTATAATGAGTGGTGTTCTGGAATCAGAACCCTCATAGTATAATGAGTGGTGTTCTGGAATCAGAACCCTCATAGTATAATGAGTGGTGTTCTGGAATCAGAACCCTCATAGTATAATGAGTGGTGTTCTGGAATCAGAACCCTCATAGTATAATGAGTGGGGATCTGGAATCAGAACCCTCATAGTATAATGAGTGGTGTTCTGGAATCAGAACCCTCATAGTATAATGAGTGGTGATCTGGAATCAGAACCCTCATAGTATAATGAGTGGTGTTCTTGAATCAGAACCCTCATAGTATAATGAGTGGTGTTCTGGAATCAGAACCCTCATAGTATAATGAGTGGTGTTCTGGAATCAGAACCCTCATAGTATAATGAGTGGTGATCTGGAATCAGAACCCTCATAGTATAATGAGTTGTGATCTGGAATCAGAACCCTCATAGTATAATGAGTGGTGTTCTGGAATCAGAACCCTCATAGTATAATGAGTTGTGTTCTGGAATCAGAACCCTCATAGTATAATGAGTGGTGTTCTGGAATCAGAACCCTCATAGTATAATGAGTGGTGTTCTGGAATCAGAACCCTCATAGTATAATGAGTGGTGTTCTGGAATCAGAACCCTCATAGTATAATGAGTGGTGTTCTTGAATCAGAACCCTCATAGTATAATGAGTGGTGATCTGGAATCAGAACCCTCATAGTATAATGAGTGGTGTTCTGGAATCAGAACCCTCATAGTATAATGAGTGGTGTTCTGGAATCAGAACCCTCATAGTATAATGAGTGGTGTTCTGGAATCAGAACCCTCATAGTATAATGAGTTGTGATCTGGAATCAGAACCCTCATAGTATAATGAGTGGTGTTCTGGAATCAGAACCCTCATAGTATAATGAGGGGTGTTCTGGAATCAGAACCCTCATAGTATAATGAGTGGCGATCTGGAATCAGAACCCTCATAGTATAATGAGTGGTGTTCTGGAATCAGAACCCTCATAGTATAATGAGTGCGATCTGGAATCAGAACCCTCATAGTATAATGAGTGGCGATCTGGAATCAGAACCCTCATAGTATAATGAGTGGTGTTCTGGAATCAGAATCCTCATAGTATAATGAGTGGCGTTCTGGAATCAGAACCCTCATAGTATAATGAGTGGCGTTCTGGAATCAGAACCCTCATAGTATAATGAGTGGCGTTCTGGAATCAGAACCCTCATAGTATAATGAGTGGCGTTCTGGAATCAGAACCCTCATAGTATAATGAGTGGCGTTCTGGAATCAGAACCCTCATAGTATAATGAGTGGCGTTCTGGAATCAGAACCCTCATAGTATAATGAGTGGCGTTCTGGAATCAGAACCCTCATAGTATAATGAGTGGCGTTCTGGAATCAGAACCCTCATAGTATAATGAGTGGCGTTCTGGAATCAGAACCCTCATAGTATAATGAGTGGCGTTCTGGAATCAGAACCCTCATAGTATAATGAGTGGCGTTCTGGAATCAGAACCCTCATAGTATAATGAGTGGCGTTCTGGAATCAGAACCCTCATAGTATAATGAGTGGCGTTCTGGAATCAGAACCCTCATAGTATAATGAGTGGCGTTCTGGAATCAGAACCCTCATAGTATAATGAGTGGCGTTCTGGAATCAGAACCCTCATAGTATAATGAGTGGCGATCTGGAATCAGAACCCTCATAGTATAATGAGTGGTGATCTGGAATCAGAACCCTCATAGTATAATGAGTGGTGTTCTGGAATCAGAACCCTCATAGTATAATGAGTTGTGTTCTGGAATCAGAACCCTCATAGTATAATGAGTGGTGTTCTGGAATCAGAACCCTCATAGTATAATGAGTGGTGTTCTGGAATCAGAACCCTCATAGCGAACCCTCATAGTATAATGAGTGGCGTTCTGGAATCAGAACCCTCATAGTATAATGAGTGGTGTTCTGGAATCAGAACCCTCATAGTATAATGAGTGGCGTTCTGGAATCAGAACCCTCATAGTATAATGAGTGGTGTTCTGGAATCAGAACCCTCATAGTATAATGAGTGGTGTTCTGGAATCAGAACCCTCATAGTATAATGAGTGGCGTTCTGGAATCAGAACCCTCATAGTATAATGAGTGGTGATCTGGAATCAGAACCCTCATAGTATAATGAGTTGTGATCTGGAATCAGAACCCTCATAGTATAATGAGTGGTGTTCTGGAATCAGAACCCTCATAGTATAATGAGTGGTGTTCTGGAATCAGAACCCTCATAGTATAATGAGTGGTGTTCTGGAATCAGAACCCTCATAGTATAATGAGTGGTGTTCTTGAATCAGAACCCTCATAGTATAATGAGTGGTGATCTGGAATCAGAACCCTCATAGTATAATGAGTGGTGTTCTGGAATCAGAACCCTCATAGTATAATAAGTTGTGTTCTGGAATCAGAACCCTCATAGTATAATGAGTGGTGTTCTGGAATCAGAACCCTCATAGTATAATGAGTGGTGTTCTGGAATCAGAACCCTCATAGTATAATGAGTGGGGATCTGGAATCAGAACCCTCATAGTATAATGAGTGGTGTTCTGGAATCAGAACCCTCATAGTATAATGAGTTATGATCTGGAATCAGAACCCTCATAGTATAATGAGTGGTGTTCTTGAATCAGAACCCTCATAGTATAATAAGTTGTGATCTGGAATCAGAACCCTCATAGTATAATGAGTGGTGATCTGGAATCAGAACCCTCATAGTATAATGAGTGGTGATCTGGAATCAGAACCCTCATAGTATAATGAGTGGTGTTCTGGAATCAGAGCCCTCATAGTATAATGAGTGGTGTTCTGGAATCAGAGCCCTCATAGTATAATGAGTGGTGTTCTGGAATCAGAACCCTCATAGTATAATGAGTGGTGTTCTGGAATCAGAACCCTCATAGTATAATGAGTGGTGTTCTGGAATCAGAACCCTCATAGTATAATGAGTGGTGTTCTGGAATCAGAACCCTCATAGTATAATGAGTGGTGTTCTGGAATCAGAACCCTCATAGTATAATGAGTGGTGTTCTGGAATCAGAACCCTCATAGTATAATGAGTGGTGTTCTGGAATCAGAACCCTCATAGTATAATGAGTGGGGATCTGGAATCAGAACCCTCATAGTATAATGAGTGGTGTTCTGGAATCAGAACCCTCATAGTATAATGAGTTGTGATCTGGAATCAGAACCCTCATAGTATAATGAGTGGTGTTCTTGAATCAGAACCCTCATAGTATAATGAGTGGTGTTCTGGAATCAGAACCCTCATAGTATAATGAGTGGTGTTCTTGAATCAGAACCCTCATAGTATAATGAGTGGTGTTCTGGAATCAGAACCCTCATAGTATAATGAGTGGTGTTCTGGAATCAGAACCCTCATAGTATAATGAGTGGTGATCTGGAATCAGAACCCTCATAGTATAATGAGTTGTGATCTGGAATCAGAACCCTCATAGTATAATGAGTGGTGTTCTGGAATCAGAACCCTCATAGTATAATGAGTGGTGTTCTGGAATCAGAACCCTCATAGTATAATGAGTGGTGTTCTGGAATCAGAACCCTCATAGTATAATGAGTGGTGTTCTGGAATCAGAACCCTCATAGTATAATGAGTGGTGTTCTGGAATCAGAACCCTCATAGTATAATGAGTGGTGTTCTTGAATCAGAACCCTCATAGTATAATGAGTGGTGATCTGGAATCAGAACCCTCATAGTATAATGAGTGGCGTTCTGGAATCAGAACCCTCATAGTATAATGAGTGGTGTTCTGGAATCAGAACCCTCATAGTATAATGAGTGGTGTTCTGGAATCAGAACCCTCATAGTATAATGAGTGGTGTTCTGGAATCAGAACCCTCATAGTATAATGAGTGGTGTTCTGGAATCAGAACCCTCATAGTATAATGAGTTGTGATCTGGAATCAGAACCCTCATAGTATAATGAGTGGTGTTCTGGAATCAGAACCCTCATAGTATAATGAGTGGTGTTCTGGAATCAGAACCCTCATAGTATAATGAGTGGTGTTCTGGAATCAGAACCCTCATAGTATAATGAGTTGCGATCTGGAATCAGAACCCTCATAGTATAATGAGTGGTGTTCTGGAATCAGAACCCTCATAGTATAATGAGTTGCGATCTGGAATCAGAACCATCATAGTATAATGAGTGGCGATCTGGAATCAGAACCCTCATAGTATAATGAGTGGCGTTCTGGAATCAGAACCCTCATAGTATAATGAGTGGCGTTCTGGAATCAGAACCCTCATAGTATAATGAGTGGCGTTCTGGAATCAGAACCCTCATAGTATAATGACTGGCGTTCTGGAATCAGAACCCTCATAGTATAATGAGTGGCGTTCTGGAATCAGAACCCTCATAGTATAATGAGTGGCGTTCTGGAATCAGAACCCTCATAGTATAATGAGTGGCGTTCTGGAATCAGAACCCTCATAGTATAATGAGTGGCGTTCTGGAATCAGAACCCTCATAGTATAATGAGTGGCGTTCTGGAATCAGAACCCTCATAGTATAATGAGTGGCGTTCTGGAATCAGAACCCTCATAGTATAATGAGTGGCGTTCTGGAATCAGAACCCTCATAGTATAATGAGTGGCGTTCTGGAATCAGAACCCTCATAGTATAATGAGTGGTGTTCTTGAATCAGAACCCTCATAGTATAATGAGTGGCGTTCTGGAATCAGAACCCTCATAGTATAATGAGTGGCGTTCTTGAATCCGAACCCTCATAGTATAATGAGTGGCGTTCTGGAATCAGAACCCTCATAGTATAATGAGTGGCGTTCTTGAATCCGAACCCTCATAGTATAATGAGTGGCGATCTGGAATCAGAACCCTCATAGTATAATGAGTGGCGTTCTTGAATCAGAACCCTCATAGTATAATGAGTGGCGATCTGGAATCAGAACCCTCATAGTATAATGAGTGGCGTTCTTGAATCAGAACCCTCATAGTATAATGAGTGGTGTTCTGGAATCAGAACCCTCATAGTATAATGAGTGGCGTTCTGGAATCAGAACCCTCATAGTATAATGAGTGGTGATCTGGAATCAGAACCCTCATAGTATAATGAGTTGTGTTCTGGAATCAGAACCCTCATAGTATAATGAGTGGTGTTCTGGAATCAGAACCCTCATAGTATAATGAGTGGTGTTCTTGAATCCGAACCCTCATAGTATAATGATTGGCGTTCTGGAATCAGAACCCTCATAGTATAATGAGTGGTGTTCTTGAATCAGAACCCTCATAGTATAATGAGTGGCGATCTGGAATCAGAACCCTCATAGTATAATGAGTGGTGTTCTTGAATCAGAACCCTCATAGTATAATGAGTGGTGATCTGGAATCAGAACCCTCATAGTATAATGAGTGGTGTTCTTGAATCAGAACCCTCATAGTATAATGAGTGGTGTTCTGGAATCAGAACCCTCATAGTATAATGAGTGGTGTTCTGGAATCAGAACCCTCATAGTATAATGAGTGGTGATCTGGAATCAGAACCCTCATAGTATAATGAGTTGTGATCTGGAATCAGAACCCTCATAGTATAATGAGTGGTGTTCTGGAATCAGAACCCTCATAGTATAATGAGTTGTGTTCTGGAATCAGAACCCTCATAGTATAATGAGTGGTGTTCTGGAATCAGAACCCTCATAGTATAATGAGTGGTGTTCTGGAATCAGAACCCTCATAGTATAATGAGTGGTGTTCTGGAATCAGAACCCTCATAGTATAATGAGTGGTGTTCTTGAATCAGAACCCTCATAGTATAATGAGTGGTGATCTGGAATCAGAACCCTCATAGTATAATGAGTGGTGTTCTGGAATCAGAACCCTCATAGTATAATAAGTTGTGATCTGGAATCAGAACCCTCATAGTATAATGAGTGGTGATCTGGAATCAGAACCCTCATAGTATAATGAGTGGTGATCTGGAATCAGAGCCCTCATAGTATAATGAGTGGTGTTCTGGAATCAGAGCCCTCATAGTATAATGAGTGGTGTTCTGGAATCAGAACCCTCATAGTATAATGAGTGGTGTTCTGGAATCAGAACCCTCATAGTATAATGAGTGGTGTTCTGGAATCAGAACCCTCATAGTATAATGAGTGGTGTTCTGGAATCAGAACCCTCATAGTATAATGAGTGGTGTTCTGGAATCAGAACCCTCATAGTATAATGAGTGGTGTTCTGGAATCAGAACCCTCATAGTATAATGAGTGGTGTTCTGGAATCAGAACCCTCATAGTATAATGAGTGGGGATCTGGAATCAGAACCCTCATAGTATAATGAGTGGTGTTCTGGAATCAGAACCCTCATAGTATAATGAGTTGTGATCTGGAATCAGAACCCTCATAGTATAATGAGTGGTGTTCTTGAATCAGAACCCTCATAGTATAATGAGTGGTGTTCTGGAATCAGAACCCTCATAGTATAATGAGTGGTGTTCTGGAATCAGAACCCTCATAGTATAATGAGTGGTGTTCTGGAATCAGAACCCTCATAGTATAATGAGTGGTGTTCTGGAATCAGAACCCTCATAGTATAATGAGTGGTGATCTGGAATCAGAACCCTCATAGTATAATGAGTTGTGATCTGGAATCAGAACCCTCATAGTATAATGAGTGGTGTTCTGGAATCAGAACCCTCATAGTATAATGAGTTGTGTTCTGGAATCAGAACCCTCATAGTATAATGAGTGGTGTTCTGGAATCAGAACCCTCATAGTATAATGAGTGGTGTTCTGGAATCAGAACCCTCATAGTATAATGAGTGGTGTTCTGGAATCAGAACCCTCATAGTATAATGAGTGGTGTTCTTGAATCAGAACCCTCATAGTATAATGAGTGGTGATCTGGAATCAGAACCCTCATAGTATAATGAGTGGTGTTCTGGAATCAGAACCCTCATAGTATAATGAGTGGTGTTCTGGAATCAGAACCCTCATAGTATAATGAGTTGTGATCTGGAATCAGAACCCTCATAGTATAATGAGTGGTGTTCTGGAATCAGAACCCTCATAGTATAATGAGTGGTGTTCTGGAATCAGAACCCTCATAGTATAATGAGTGGTGTTCTTGAATCAGAACCCTCATAGTATAATGAGTGGTGATCTGGAATCAGAACCCTCATAGTATAATGAGTGGTGTTCTTGAATCAGAACCCTCATAGTATAATGAGTGGTGTTCTGGAATCAGAACCCTCATAGTATAATGAGTGGTGTTCTGGAATCAGAACCCTCATAGTATAATGAGTGGTGATCTGGAATCAGAACCCTCATAGTATAATGAGTTGTGTTCTGGAATCAGAACCCTCATAGTATAATGAGTGGTGTTCTGGAATCAGAACCCTCATAGTATAATGAGTGGTGTTCTTGAATCCGAACCCTCATAGTATAATGAGTGGTGTTCTGGAATCAGAACCCTCATAGTATAATGAGTGGTGTTCTTGAATCAGAACCCTCATAGTATAATGAGTGGTGTTCTGGAATCAGAACCCTCATAGTATAATGAGTGGTGTTCTGGAATCAGAACCCTCATAGTATAATGAGTGGTGATCTGGAATCAGAACCCTCATAGTATAATGAGTGGTGTTCTGGAATCAGAACCCTCATAGTATAATGAGTGGTGTTCTGGAATCAGAACCCTCATAGTATAATGAGTGGTGTTCTGGAATGAAAAAGAGGAAAGAGAGAGGGAACGGTAGAGACATGGGAGTGTAGAAGAGATAGGAAAGAAAGAGAGGAACAGAAATAGATAATATAGTAAATAATGGGTAGTGCTGTGGAAAAAGAGGAGAGAGGTAGAGCAGGGGAGAGCTAGAAGGAAGGAAAAGGTGGAACGTATAAATAGAGAATATAGATTGTATACTGAATGAGTGGTGTTGTGGAGACCTGTCTAACCTCTATATGTCTATCCTCCTGTAGAGAACCTGGATGCTATGATCGCTCTGCAGACCAAGAATAAGCTGGGGAAAACACTGGGGATCCCTGGCATCATCCCTCCTACAGGTAAATATCACTTAGTCAGTTGGTATCCGTGGCATCATCCCTCCTACAGGTAAATATCACTCAGTCAGTTGGTATCCGTGGCATCATCCCTCCTACAGGTAAATATCACCCAGTCAGTTGGGAACCCTGGCATCATCCCTCCTACAGGTAAATATCACCCAGTCAGTTGTTATCCCTGGCATCATCCCTCCTACAGGTAAATATCACTCAGTCAGTTGGGATCCCTGGCATCATCCCTCCTACAGGTAAATATCACCCAGTCAGTTGGGATCCCTGGCATCATCCCTCCTACAGGTAAATATCACCCAGTCAGTTGTTATCCCTGGCATCATCCCTCCTACAGGTAAATATCACCCAGTCAGTTGGGATCCCTGGCATCATCCCTCCTACAGGTAAATATCACCCAGTCAGTTGGGATCCCTGGCATCATCCCTCCTACAGGTAAATATCACTCAGTCAGTTGGTATCCCTGGCATCATCCTTCCTACAGGTAAATATCACCCAGTCAGTTGGTATCCCTGGCATCATCCCTCCTACAGGTAAATATCACCGTCAGTTGGGATCCCTGGCATCATCCCTCCTACAGGTAAATATCACCCAGTCAGTTGGGATCCCTGGCATCATCCCTCCTACAGGTAAATATCACTCAGTCAGTTGGTATCCCTGGCATCATCCTTCCTACAGGTAAATATCACCCAGTCAGTTGGTATCCCTGGCATCATCCCTCCTACAGGTAAATATCACCGTCAGTTGGGATCCCTGGCATCATCCCTCCTACAGGTAAATATCACCCAGTCAGTGGGGATCCCTGGCATCATCCTTCCTACAGGTAAATATCACCCAGTCAGTGGGGATCCCTGGCATCATCCCTCCTACAGGTAAATATCACCCAGTCAGTGGGGATCCCTGGCATCATCCCTCCTACAGGTAAATATCACCCAGTCAGTTGGGATCCCTGGCATCATCCTTCCTACAGGTAAATATCACCCAGTCAGTTGGGATCCCTGGCATCATCCTTCCTACAGGTAAATATCACCCAGTCAGTTGGGATCCCTGGCATCATCCCTCCTACAGGTAAATATCACCCAGTCAGTTGGGATCCCTGGCATCATCCCTCCTACAGGTAAATATCACCCAGTCAGTTGGGATCCCTGGCATCATCCCTCCTACAGGTAAATATCACCCAGTCAGTTGGGATCCCTGGCATCATCCTTCCTACAGGTAAATATCACCCAGTCAGTGGGGATCCCTGGCATCATCCTTCCTACAGGTAAATATCACCCAGTCAGTTGGGATCCCTGGCATCATCCCTCCTACAGGTAAATATCACCCAGTCAGTTGGGATCCCTGGCATCATCCTTCCTACAGGTAAATATCACCCACTATGGAGTGACCTGTCCTTTTCATATCATTCCACCTGATTGACCTTGCGGTGGCTCTGTGAGTAGTGTCAGGTAAATCTAGTCACTGTACTTTTCATTATTCCCTTCTGGATTTGTTTATTTTCATGTATGGTTATGGTAAAGGTAAATGTAAGGTACTTTGCTCAGACAGGTCGTGTAATACTGAACTTCCCCTTTAAGGTGGGGTTGGGTGTGGTGTGGTGAGATTAGGTGTGGTGGGGTTGGGTTGGGTTGGGTGGGGTGGGGTTGGGTTGGATGTGGTGTGGTTAGGTGTGGTGGGGTTGGGTTGGGTGTGGTTGGTTGGGTGGGGTTGGGTTGGGTGTGGTGTGGTGGGGTTGGGTTGGGTGTGGTTGGGTTGGGTGTGGTGTGGTGAGGTTAGGTGTGGTGGGGTTGGGTTGGGTGTGGTTGGTTGGGGTTGGGTTGGGTGTGGTGTGGTGTGGTGTGGTGTGGTGGGGTTGGGTTGGGTGTGGTTGGGTGTGGTGTGGTGAGGTGGGGTTGAGTTGAGTTGGGTTCAGTCGGGTTGAGTTTGGTTGGTGGTAACTGTCTATTGTTGTGTTGGTTTGGCAGGGAAGACCCCAGAGGACGATGACAACACCAAGGCAGAGGCGGCCAAGATGCAGAAGGAGTATGAGAACCTGAAAGACTCAACCAAGGAAGAAGCGCCGTCCACTGAGGCCAGAGGCGAGTTCAAGAAGGATTCTGTTTGCAGCGAACATGTTACCAGAGTAACAATTTCAGTTGAACAATTTTAATTAACCACTTGAAGGACCCTCACAAGTTCGGCATTCTGTGTGTATATGACATTCGTATAGCAGCCGTTTTGGTGCTAGATGTTGATATAGTAATGTACTAACTGAGGTCCGTTCAACAAGGGAAATAGTTTGCGAGCGTTGGATAGCGTTAGCTAATACATTTCCATTTGTTTTGTGTTAGCTGTGACCGTTCGCTAATGTTAACGAACAGTCTGAGAAGATAGTGTGTGGCAAACGTAAGTGTCTGTTTCGTGTCTAAACTGACGCTAAAAATAATCAAGGGACCATGTAGACTTTCTACTATATTTAGTCATTTTCAGTTTGAATTTTGTTGCTAAAAAGACAGTAATCCTTACAAAAAGTATCAGTTTGATGTTTCAGCGTAACATTTGTTTCAGCGGTTCATTAAAACCCAGTTGGAACCTCGTATTTCCCACTTGCGAGGAGCATTTGAGGGCAACATGAGACTGTAATTAATATAGACCCAAAATACCTGCTATAAGACTGTAATATAGACCCAAAATGAAAGCCACCTAAATAGTAGAAACTATTTCAATATCGGCCTGGGATTGAAAGGCTGTGAAGACAGAAAAGTGTATCCCATCACAACTGACAATTATCTTTCTCCCTCTCTCTTTCTTTCTCTCTTTCTCCCTTTCTCTCGCTCGCTCTTTCTCTCTCTCTCTCTCTCTTTCTTTTAGATCACCCAGGCAAGTCTGAGATCTACTTGGAAGCCATCAGGAAGAACATTGAGTGGCTGAAGAAACACAACAAAGACGAGGGCAAAGATGGTAAGACAACTATATATATATATATATATATATAATATATACACTGCTCAAAAAAATAAAGGGAACACTTAAACAACACAATGTAACTCCAAGTCAATCACACTTCTGTGAAATCAAACTGTCCAATTAGGAAGCAACACTGATTGACAATAAATTTCACATGCTGTTGTGCAAATGGAATAGACAAAAGATGGAAATTATAGGCAATTAGCAAGACACCCCCAAAAAAGGAGTGATTCTGCAGGTGGTGACCACAGACAACTTCTCAGTTCCTATGCTTCCTGGCTGATGTTTTGGTCACTTTTGAATGCTGGTGGTGCTCTCACTCTAGTGGTAGCATGAGACGGAGGCTACAACCCACACAAGTGGCTCAGGTAGTGCAGTTCATCCAGGATGGCACATCAATGCGAGCTGTGGCAAAAAAGTTTGCTGTGTCTGTCAGCGTAGTGTCCAGAGCATGGAGGCGCTACCAGGAGACAGGCCAGTACATCAGGAGACGTGGAGGAGGCCGTAGGAGGGCAACAACCCAGCAGCAGGACCGCTACCTCCTCCAGAGCCCTGCAAAACGGTTTGTAATGTGTAGGGAACGGTTTGTAATGTGTAGGGAACAGATTGTAATGTGTAGGGAACAGATTGTAATGTGTAGGGAACAGTTTGTAATGTGTAGGGAACAGTTTGTAATGTGTAGGGAACAGTTTGGAATGTGTAGGGAACAGTTTGGAATGTGTAGGGAACGGTTTGTGATGTGTAGGGAACAGTTTGTAATGTGTAGGGAACAGTTTGGAATGTGTAGGGAACAGTTTGGAATGTGTAGGGAACGGTTTGTGATGTGTAGGGAACAGTTTGGGATGTTTAGGGAACAGTTTGGAATGTGTAGGGAACGGTTTGTAATGTGTAGGGAACGGTTTGTAATGTGTAGGGAACGGTTTGTAATGTGTAGGGAACGGTTTGTAATGTGTAGGGAACAGTTTATAATGTGTAGGGAATGGTTTGTAATGTGTAGGGAACGGTTTGTAATGTGTAGGGAACGGTTTGCAATGTGTAGGGAACGGTTTGTGTTGTGTAGGGAACAGTTTGTAATGTGTAGGGAACAGTTTGGAATGTGTAGGGAACAGTTTGGAATGTGTAGGGAACGGTTTGTGATGTGTAGGGAACAGTTTGTAATGTGTAGGGAACAGTTTGGAATGTGTAGGGAACAGTTTGGAATGTGTAGGGAACGGTTTGTGATGTGTAGGGAACAGTTTGGGATGTGTAGGGAACAGTTTGGAATGTGTAGGGAACGGTTTGTAATGTGTAGGGAACGGCTTGTAATGTGTAGGGAACAGTTTGTAATGTGTAGGGAACAGTTTGTAATGTGTAGGGAACGGTTTGTAATGTGTAGGGAACAGTTTGTAATGTGTAGGGAACGGTTTGTGATGTGTAGGGAACAGTTTGTAATGTGTAGGGAACAGTTTGTAATGTGTAGGGAACGGTTTGCGATGTGTAGGGAACAGTTTGTGATGTGTAGGGAACGGCTTGTAATGTGTAGGGAACGGTTTGTAATGTGTAGGGAACGGTTTGTAATGTGTAGGGAACGGTTTGTGATGTGTAGGGAACAGTTTGTAATGTGTAGGGAACGGTTTGTGATGTGTAGGGAACAGTTTGTGATGTGTAGGGAACAGTTTGTAATGTGTAGGGAACAGTTTGTAATGTGTATGGAACAGTTTGTAATGTGTAGGGAACGGTTTGCGATGTGTAGGGAACAGTTTGTAATGTGTAGGGAACGGTTTGTAATGTGTAGGGAACAGTTTGTAATGTGTAGGGAACAGTTTGTAATGTGTAGGGAACGGTTTGCGATGTGTAGGGAACAGTTTGTAATGTGTAGGGAACGGTTTGTAATGTGTAGGGAACAGTTTGTAATGTGTAGGGAACAGTTTGTAATGTGTAGGGAACCGTTTGTTAATGGTGTACTGGTGCACACCCAGTGCATATAGTGCCGGTTTCCCAAGCAGATGAAGGCTGGCCCAGGTCTGGACTTCAATGGAGATTCTCCATTGAAGTAATTTTTAGTCCAGGACCAGGCTTAATCTGTGTCTGGGAAACCAGCCTATAGTGCATAATAGAGCATCTAGGTTAGCCACAGATATTATAGTGGATGTTTTGATGTGTTTCTGTATCATTTGTATATTGTAAGCACAATGTATTGAGTGACATTATAAGGAATTATGGAAATATCAGCTCAACGCAGGTTTGCGCCCAGGCTCTGCCGCAGCCGGCCACAACCGGGAGGTCCGTGGGGCAACGCACAATTGGCATAGCGTCGTCCGGGTTAGGGAGGGTTTGGCCGGTAGGGATATCCTTGTCTCAGTATGTAAATGTAATAAATGTATGCACTCTACTGTAAGTCGCTCTGGATAAGAGCGTCTGCTAAATGACTAAAATGTAAAATGTAAAAATGTACATACTGTAGCCAGAGGAACAAATGGACAGTTCTCTGTCAGTACATACTGTAGCTAGAGGAACAGATGGACAGTTCTCTGTCAGTACATACTGTAGCTAGAGGAACAGATGGACAGTTCTCTGTCAGTACATACTGTAGCTAGAGGAACAAATGGACAGTTCTCTGTCAGTACATACTTGTAACGGCTTCCGTCGGTAGAAGGAGAGGAGGACCAAAGCGCAGCGTGGTATGTATCCATATTTATTAGAATACTTTGAGAACAGTGAGAACAGCCTACCTAAATATGGTTCCCAATCAGAGACAACGTAAAACACCTGCCTCTGATTGAGAACCATATCAGGCTAGTTAGACAACCCTAAACCAAACATAGAAACACATAACATAGAATGCCCACCCAGCTCACGTCCTGACCAACTAAACAAAGACTGAACAAAGGAAATAAGGTCAGGAACGTGACAGTACCCCCCCCCCCCCAAGGTGCGCACTCCGGCCGCAAAACCTGAACCTATAGGGGAGGGTCTGGGTGGGCATCTGTCCACGGTGGCGGCTCTGGCTCCGGACGTGGCCCCCACCCCACCATAGTTAATCCCCGCTTCCGTGGCCTCCTCTTAATGGCGACCCTCCATATTAACCCCACTGGACTGATGGGCAGCTCCGGACTGAGGGGCAGCTCCGGACTGAAGGGCAGCTCCGGACTGAGGGGGAATTCCGGCATTGCCGGCGTGACAGGTAGCTCTGGCAGCTCCTGGCTGGCTGGCGGCTCTGGCAGCTCCTGGCTGGCTGGCGGCTCTGGCAGCTCCTGGCTGGCTGGCGGCTCTGGCAGCTCCTGGCTGGCTGGCGGCTCTGGCAGCTCCTGGCTGGCTGGCGGCCCTGGCCGGTCCTGGCTGATTGACGGCTCTGGCTGCTCCTGACTAGCGGGCGGCTCTGGCTGCTCCTGACTGGCGGGCGGCTCTGGCTGCTCCTGACTGACGGACGGTTCTCGCGGCTCCTGACTGACGGACGGCTCAGATGGCGCTGGGCAGACGGGCAGCACAGGCGGCGCTGGGCAGACGGACAGCTCAGACGGCGCTGGGCAGACGGGCAGTGCATGCGGCGCTGGGCAGACGGGCAGCGCAGGCGGCGCTGGGCAGACGGCAGACTCTGGCCGGCTGAGGCGCACAGTAGGCCTGGTGCGTGGTGCCGGAACTGGTGGTACCGGGCTGGAGACACGCACCACAGGGAGAGTGTGTGGAGGAGGAACAGGGCTCTGGAGACGCACTGGAAGCCTGGTGCGTGGTGTAGGCACTGGTGGTACTGGGCTGGGGCGAGGAGGTGGCACCGGATATACCGGACCGTGAAGGCGTACAGGAGCTCTTAAGCACCGAGCCTGCCCAACCTTACCTGGTTTAATGCTCCCCGTAGCCAGGCCAGTGCGGCGAGGTGGAATAGCCCGCACTGGGCTGTGCTGGCGAACCGGGGACACCATGCGTAAGGCTGGTGCCATGTACACCGGCCCGAGGAGACGTACTGGAGACCAGATACGTTGAGCCAGCTTCATGGCACCTGGCTCGATGCCCACTCTAGCCCTGCCGATACGTGGAGCTGGAATGTACCGCACTGGGCTAAGCACACGTACAGGAGACACCGTGCGCTCTTCCGCATAACACGGTGTCTGCCCGTACTCTCGCTCTCTACGGTAAGCACGGGGAGTTGGCGCAGGTTTCCTACCTGACTTCGCCACACTCCCTTTTAGCCCCACCCAATAAATTTTTGGGGCTGACTCTCAGGCTTCCAGCCTCGCCTCCGTGCTGCCTCCTCATACCACCGCCTCTCGGCTTTAGCTGCCTCCAGCTCTTCAGGGTGGCGATACTCTCCAGCTTGAACCCAAGGTCCCTTACCGTCCAGTATTTCTTCCCAAGTCCATTTCTCCTGACATCGCTGCTCCTGCTGCTGCTGCCGCTTACCACGCTGCTTGGTCCGAGTGTGGTGGGTGATTCTGTAACGGCTTCCGTCGGTAGAAGGAGAGGAGGACCAAAGCGCAGCGTGGTATGTATCCATATTTATTAGAATACTTTTCTAGACGAACAAAACAATTAACAAAACGAAACCAACGACGCTAACAGTCCTGAACAAGTGAACAATGAAAAAACAATGAACGCACGAACAGGAACAATCACCCACCAACAAACAGTGAGAACAGCCTACCTAAATATGGTTCCCAATCAGAGACAACGTAAAACACCTGCCTCTGATTGAGAACCATATCAGGCTAGTTAGACAACCCTAAACCAAACATAGAAACACATAACATAGAATGCCCACCCAGCTCACGTCCTGACCAACTAAACAAAGACTGAACAAAGGAAATAAGGTCAGGAACGTGACAATACTGTAGCTAGAGGAACAGATGGACAGTTCTCTGTCAGTACATACTGTAGCTAGAGGAACAGATGGACAGTTCTCTGTCAGTACATACTGTAGCTAGAGGAACAGATGGACAGTTCTCTGTCAGTACATACTGTAGCTAGAGGAACAGATGGACAGTTCTCTCTGCTTGACTCCATATCACCATCATTATCACAACCTCCTCCTCCCTCCTCCTCCACACTCCTCCCTCCTCCCCCACACTCCTCCTCCCAGCTCCTACCCCTTCTATGTGCACTTACATATATATTCTATAGTCTTGATAGGATGCTGATCCTTTATCAGATAAATGATTGTTTGAACACCAACAAAAGTACTTGTTGTGAAAGCCCCTGGCTCTCATCCACGGCTTCTTAAACACCACACCAGTAGAAATACACTTTTTCAAGCTGAAAGACGATGGCCAGAGCTTACTCATGATGTTGCATAACCATTTAAATCAATAAATCATTGTTATAGTTAAAGTATGATATATTTGGGTTTTATGTCAAATCCGAACTGCGCACTTCGGACAAATCTGTGTGAATGCAGTGTCTTTTCCTATGATATGACATGGTCATTATTTTCAGCCTACGTTTCGTTTCAGGATTTACACAATCCTAGGTCACATTTTTCCAGATTAGATTGTAATCTGTCTCTATCCTTGTGTATCTTATTCCAGATTACGACCTGTCCAAATTGAGGGACTTCATGGACCAACAAGTGGACTCCTACATTGACAAGGGCATCATCGAGAAGGGTGAGGGAGAGACCATCAAGAGGATCTACGGCAGCCTGTAACCTTCAACCAACCTTCAAATAACCAACAACCAACCTTCAAACACCTACGACCAACCTTCAAAAAACCTAATGGAAATGTATGACGATTGATAAACCTATGAATAGGGCCTAGAGTTGTTCCTGTTCTGGTAACATGGTTTGGAAAAACTCCTGGCTTTATGACTCACTCACACTGAGCAGAATCCAAACTTGACAAGATGATCCCTGAAAGTAACTGACTGATTTTGGTGTGAATTCTTGCCTTGATGTCAGTGGGAGTTTGGTGTGAAAGTTTGAGTTCAGCGAGTGGATCTCAAGTTAGGATTCGGCCTCTATGAGATGAAAGGTATGACCTTTATGTATTAAAAATAAACAATTTAGGCAAAAACATATTGTATTTGACATTTCCAGAAAGCTGGAATGCAATAATGGTAATATTATCACTGAAAGTATATATTCAACTATACAGCTAGAAAACAATCAGCAATAGTCCGATGTCACTGAATGGCACTGACTCGATTGGGAAGGGGAAATACAATAGTTATTCTGTCAAATCAACTGACTGACTGATCTAACTTACTAGATGACAGCTTTGACTACCTTGAGGAGTGAAATGTTGACCTACTGAGGGGGAATGAGTGTTCAACCATCCCAATGGACACACACTGGTTGACTCAACGTTGTTTCCACGTCATTACGTTGAACCAATTTGGAATAGACGTTGAATTGACGTCTGTGCCTAGTGGAAAGGCTGTGTCCCAAATGGCATACTATTCCCTATTTAGTGCATTATTTTTGACTAGGCCCCATAGGGCTCTGGATAAAAATAGTGCACTATATAGGAAGTAGGGTGCCATTTGGCACAGAGATGGGTCTGATAGTAGAGTTCCGACTGTAGCTTTCTCATCGATTGCAGGTAATATGTATGTCTTTGCAATAGACTTTTGCAACAAGTACACATATATCTAAATGTATTCATTCTATGTAATCTGTCCTATCATATTCTAGTTTTTTTTTTCAATCCAGCATCAATGTAAAATCTATTGTATTAAGGCTTTTAACTCAACCAAAAACAGTTGTGTTGTCCAGTATCATTTCAGCCCTGTATGTCCATCCTCTCCTCTTTGTTCTGGGGTAATTCCTTTGGGGCCCTGCAGGGGGCCCTGTGTGTCATTTCCATCTATCTGATTTCTGCAAAATGGGTAGTAGTGGGAAGTTGCCTCTAGATGCTGATCGTGGATCAGTTGTACATTTTCCCCACTAATGGTAAAGGTTAGGATTGTGGGAGGACAAGCTGATCCTAGATCTGTCCCCACCTTCTATATGTCTCAGTATATTCAACATGTATACTACCACTCTAGAGACACAAAATTAAGTATTTTTAAATGTAAATATGTGTGATGTTTTTTCCAAAAATGTAAAAGCAATTAAAACATTGCCTTTCTTTATATGTGTAGTTGACTCCGGTAAAGAGAATATCAAAGGTTTCATCCCAAATGGCACCCTATTCCCTATAAAGTGCACTACTTCAGACCAGAGCCTTATGGGCCTTAATATGGAATAGGGTGCTATTTGGGATACAAACTTTGTGTGAGACAATGTAGTTCCTCATGTTGCTACCTGACATTAAGAGGCAGGATTTTCAGCCAATATGGTTATTGATCGAGAGAGAGCTGATGCTACTAGAAGATATGAAGAAAGGCATAAGTTTGAATATTGAGTCACATTCCAGATGATTCTCCGTATAGTTACATCTATCCTCTGTGATCCTTTGGAAACACATGAAGCTGTTCAACATGTTCAACTCTTCTTTCTTGAAACATTCAACTATCAGAGGGGCGGGTAGCCAGAGGCCCAGGCTTCTCACCTTATAGTCCAGTCAACAAGATGAGATTTGGAAGGATGCCACACGAGACGAGAGGAGCGGAACTCAGTAAAATGTACAACGACATTCATCATCAACAAAAACAACTAGGCAACCAAGAGAAGTCTGTTTTAAAGTTGCATTTATTCATCCTCAAAAATCAAGAAAAAGCACATTAAAACTCAGCCATGGTTTAATTTGTACAGTATTTCACACACTTAAAAACAACAGCACATTCACACTTCAAAAAGAGCTTTCCCTTTATGTCACCAATGAATGCTTCTAAAAAGGTAAACAAAACATTTAAAAGGCTTCACCACCCCTCCCATCCACAGCTTCACCACCCCTCCCATCCACAGCTTCACCACCCCTCCCATCCACAGCTTCACCACCCCTCCCATCCACAGCTTCACCACCCCTCCCATCCACAGCTTCACCACCCCTCCCATCCACAGCTTCACCACCCCTCCCATCCACAGCTTTACCACCCCTCCCATCCACAGCTTCACCACCCACCCATCCACAGCTTCACCACCCCTCCCATCCACAGCTTCTGGTGAGAATTCAGTCGAGGGATACATCTAAAATGGCACCCCATTGTCTATGTATTACACTACTCTTGACCAAAACCCTACGGGCCCCGGTCAAAAGTAGTGCACTACTATCCTACGGGCCCCGGTCAAAAGTAGTGCACTACTATCCTACGGGCCCCGGTCAAAAGTAGTGCACTACTATCCTACGGGCCCCGGTCAAAAGTAGTGAACCCTACGGGCCCTGGTCAAAAGTAGTGAACCCTACGGGCCCTGGTCAAAAGTAGTGAACCCTACGGGCCCTGGTCAAAAGTAGTGAACCCTACGGGCCCTGGTCAAAAGTAGTGAACCCTACGGGCCCTGGTCAAAAGTAGTGAACCCTACGGGCCCCGGTCAAAAGTAGTGAACCCTACGGGCCCTGGTCAAAAGTAGTGAACCCTACGGGCCCTGGTCAAAAGTAGTGAACCCTACGGGCCGTGGTCAAAAGTAGTGCACTACATAGGGAATAGGGAGCCATTTGGGATGCACACAATGTGGGGTATAAATAGGCTGCATTTATGGACGCAACCTAGTTTCAAACACGGAGGAGGAGGAAGAGAGGAGGAGAGGAGGAAGAAGAGAGGAGGAGGAAGAAGAGAGGAGAAGGAGAGTTAGAGGAGGAGGAAAAGAGGAGAGGAGGAAGAGGAGGTAATACTGGAGGCTTCTCCATCTATCTATCTATCCATCCATCTAGTGGACTGATGCTATTCTAGGAGGGATTGGATCATCAGAGTCACACCTGTGTGTTTCCTGTGTATGTATGTGTGTGTGTGTGTGTGTGGTAAACACAGACCAGAGGGTTATTCTGTACAGCAGCAGCATGTAGACTTGTAGTGAGTGGATGAGTGTCATAGTAACAGACTACCTGCTGTTCAGATGATTGACAGCAGTTGAACAGTACAAAACCAGAAGAATACTAATAATACAACGTATGATAATGATACTAATATTAAAAAGGCAAAGGATGAATCCTCAGTTCAAACACTTAGACATGACGTCCAGTGTCATGGTTTGGTAAAAGAGAGGAAGGGAAAGGTAGGAAGGAGTGATGGGTGGACTTGTGGGTAGATGGGTGTTAATCAGGGCTTCAGGTAAACGAGTGTCCTTTAGATCTCCTGGTATGATGAAACAGGAAGTGTGTATTCCTCTTCACTGTCCCTGTGAACAAACAGAACACACACGTTAGCACGCACACACATATCAACACACACATAAACTGTACTGACCACATGCAGACTTTCCGCACCTCATCCACACTCACACCCACAGATATACACTCATCCCACACACACCCACACAGATATACACTCATCCACACTCACACCCACACAGATATACACTCATCCCACACACACCCAGATATACACTCATCCACACTCACACCCACACAGATATACATACACTCATCCCACACACACCCACACAGATATACACTCATCCCACACAGATATACACTCATCCACACAGATATACATACACTCATCCCACACACACCCACACAGATATACACTCATCCCACACCCCACACACACCCACACAGATATACACTCATATCCACACAGACATACACTCGTCCCACACATACAGTGGGGAGAACTGCCGATTTTGCAGGTTTTCCTACTTACAAAGCATGTAGAGGTCCAGAAAATCATATTGTATGATTTTTAAGGAATTAATTAGCATTTTATTGCATGACATAAGTATTTGATACATCAGAAAAGCAGAACTTAATATTTGGTACAGAAACCTTAGTTTGCAATTACAGAGATCATACGTTTCCTGTAGTTCTTGACCAGGTTTGCACACACTGCAGCAGGGATTTTGGCCCACTCCTCCATACAGACCTTCTCCAGATCCTTCAGGTTTCGGGGCTGTCGCTGGGCAATACGGACTTTCAGCTCCCTCCAAAGATTTTCTATTGGGTTCAGGTCTGGACACTGGCTAGGCCACTCCAGGACCTTGAGATGCTTCTTACTGAGACACTCCTTAGTTGCCCTGGCTGTGTGTTTCGGGTCATTGTCATGCTGGAAGTCCCAGCCATGACCCATCTTCAATGCTCTTACTGAGGGAAGGAGGTTGTTGGCCAAGATCCCGCGATACATGGCCCCATCCATCCTCCCCTCAATACGGTGCAGTCGTCCTGTCCCCTTTGCAGAAAAGCATCCCAAAGAATGATGTTTCCACCTCCATGCTTCACGGTTGGGATGGTGTTCTTGGGGTTGTACTCATCTTTCTTCTTCCTCCAAACACGGCGAGTGGAGTTTAGACCAAAAAGCTCTATTTTTGTCTCATCAGACCACATGACCTTCTCCCATTCCTCCTCTGGATCATCCAGATGGTCATTGGCAAACTTCAGACGGTCCTGGACATAAGCTGGCTTGAGCAGGGGAACCTTGCGTGCGCTGCAGGATTTTAATCCATGACGGCGTAGTGTGTTACTAATGGTTTTCTTTGAGACTGTGGTCCCAGCTCTCTTCAGGTCATTGACCAGGTCCTGCCGTGTAGTTCTGGGCTGATCCCTCACCTTCCTCATGATCATTGATGCCCCACGAGGTGAGATCTTGCATGGAGCCCCAGACCGAGGGTGATTGACAGTCATCTTGAACTTCTTCCATTTTCTAATAATTGCGCCAACAGTTGTTGCCTTCTCACCAAGCTGTTTGCCTATTGTCCTGTAGCCCATCCCAGCCTTGTGCAGGTCTACAATTTTATCCCTGATGTCCTTACACAGCTCTCTGGTCTTGGCCATTGTGGAGATGTTGGAGTCTGTTTGATTGAGTGTGTGGACAGGTGTCTTTTATACAGGTAACGAGTTCAAACAGGTGCAGTTAATACAGGTAATGAGTGGAGAACAGGAGGGCTTCTTAAAGAAAAACTAACAGGTCTGTGAGAGCCGGAATTCTTACTGGTTGGTAGGTGATCAAATACTTATGTCATGCAATAAAATGCAAATTAATTACTTAAAAATCATACAATGTGATTTTCTGGATTTTTGTTTTAGATTCCGCCTCTCACAGTTGAAGTGTACCTATGATAAAAAAATTACAGACCTCTACATGCTTTGTAAGTAGGAAAACCTGCAAAATCGGCAGTGTATCAAATACTTGTTCTCCCCACTGTATATACACACATCCCCACCCACACTGATATACACTCATCCACACTCACACTGATATACACTCATCCACACTCACACTGTTATACACTCATCCACACTCACACTGATCTACACTCATCCACACTCACACTGTTATACACTCATCCACAATCACACTCATCTACACTCATCCACACTCACACTCATCCACACTCACACTGATATACACTCATCCACACTCACACTGATCTACACTCATCCACACTCACACAGATATACACTCATCCACAATCACACTGATCTACACTCATCCACACTCACACTGATATACACTCATCCACACTCACACTGATATACACTCATCCACACTCACACAGATATACACTCATCCACAATCACACTGATATACACTCATCCACACTCACACTGATATACACTCATCCACACTCACACTGATATACACTCATCCACACTCACACTGTTATACACTCATCCACACTCACACTGATCTACACTCATCCACACTCACACTGTTATACACTCATCCACACTCACACTGTTATACACTCATCCACACTCACACTGATCTACACTCATCCACACTCACACTGATCTACACTCATCCACACTCACACAGATATACACTCATCCACAATCACACTGATATACACTCATCCACAATCACACTGATCTACACTCATCCACACTCACACTGATATACACTCATCCACACTCACACTGATATACACTCATCCACACTCACACTGTTATACACTCATCCACACTCACACTGATATACACTCATCCACAATCACACTGATCTACACTCATCCACACTCACACTGATATACACTCATCCACACTCACACTGATATACACTCATCCACACTCACACAGATATACACTCATCCACACTCACACTGATATACACTCATCCACACTCACACTGATATACACTCATCCACACTCACACTGATATACACTCATCCACACTCACACTGATCTACACTCATCCACAATCACACTGATCTACACTCATCCACAATCACACTGATCTACACTCATCCACACTCACACTGATCTACACTCATCCACACTCACACTGATCTACACTCATCCACACTCACACTGATATACACTCATCCACACTCACACAGATATACACTCATCCACAATCACACTGATCTACACTCATCCACACTCACACTGATATACACTCATCCACACTCACACAGATATACACTCATCCACAATCACACTGATATACACTCATCCACACTCACACTGATATACACTCATCCACACTCACACTGATATACACTCATCCACATTCTCACTGATCTACACTCATCCACAATCACACTGATATACACTCATCCACAATCACACTGATATACACTCATCCACAATCACACTGATCTACACTCATCCACACTCACACTGATCTACACTCATCCACACTCACACTGATATACACTCATCCACAATCACACTGATATACACTCATCCACAATCACACTGATATACACTCATCCACAATCACACTGATATACACTCATCCACAATCACACTGATATACACTCATCCACACTCACACTGTTATACACTCATCCACAATCACACTGATATACACTCATCCACAATCACACTGATATATACTCATCCACACACACACACCCACAGATACACTCATCCACACAGATATACACACACACACACACAGAGATATACACTCATACACACAGAGATACACACACACACACACACACACACACAGATATACACTCATCCACACACCCACACACAGATATACACTCATCCACACACACACAGATATACACTCATCCACACACACACAGACACACACACATCACAACTGCTGCCACCAGACTGTTATTATTGCTAAATACTGCATAATTTAAACACTTGCCCCCACAATCCTCAAAACACGTAAATATTGGACTATAAATGATCACTTCCTGTATTATAGTGATGTTAACATGTTTATTCTACTGAGACATTTACTTTATGTTCCTATTTTCATATTTTATCATTTCTTATTGTTGTTGCATCGTCCAGAAAGCACCTGCTGGTAAGCATGTAATTGGACGGTGTATACCATGTGTATTCTGTACATATGACAAATACAACTAAATAACACACGCAAGTCATCAACACACCCTAACATAACATCCAGTCAATTCCCTCTATTTGCATATAGACACACCCTATAAGCTGGGTGTTTGCTAACTAAAGCCATCTCAGATATATATATGTGTATGTGTATGTGAATGTGTGTGTGTGTGTGTGTGTGTGTGTGTGTGTGTGTGTGTGTGTGTGGGTGTGTGTGTGTGTCAGACTCAAACCCTAGTCATACAGTGTGTTTGCTCCAACAAGAGGCACGCTCCTGTTTCCTCACAGACGCCAGAGTAAACATAGACCTGGTGCCAGAACCAGACTGATAACTATACTGTTACTAACCACACAGAACCATACAGAACCAGACTGATAACTATAATGTTACTAACCACACAGAACCAGACTGATAACTATACTGTTACTAACCACACAGAACCATACAGAACCAGACTGATAACTATACTGTTACTAACCACACAGAACCATACAGAACCAGACTGATAACTATACTGTTACTAACCATACAGAACCAGACTGATAACTATACTGTTACTAACCACACAGAACCATACAGAACCAGACTGATAACTATACTGTTACTAACCACACAGAACCAGACTGATAACTATACTGTTACTAACCACACAGAACCAGACTGATAACTATACTGTTACTAACCACACAGAACCATACAGAACCAGACTGATAACTATACTGTCACTAACCACACAGAACCATACTGATAACTATACTGTTACTAACCACACAGAACCAGACTGATAACTATACTGTTACTAACCACACAGAACCAGACTGATAACTATACTGTTACTAACCACACAGAACCATACAGAACCAGATGGATAACTATACTGTTACTAACCACACAGAACCATACAGAACCAGACTGATGACTATACTGTTACTAACCACACAGAACCATACAGAACCAGACTGATAACTATACTGTTACTAACCACACAGAACCATACAGAACCAGACTGATAACTATACTGTTACTAACCACACAGAACCATACAGAACCAGACTGATAACTATACTGTTACTAACCACACAGAACCAGACTGATAACTATACTGTTACTAACCACACAGAACCAGACTGATAACTATACTGTTACTAACCACACAGAACCATACAGAACCAGACTGATAACTATACTGTTACTAACCACACAGAACCATACAGAACCAGACTGATAACTATACTGTTACTAACCACACAGAACCAGACTGATAACTATACTGTTACTAACCACACAGAACCATACAGAACCAGACTGATAACTATACTGTTACTAACCACACAGAACCAGACTGATAACTATACTGTTACTAACCACACAGAACCAGACTGATACCTATACTGTTACTAACCATACAGAACCAGACTGATACCTATACTGTTACTAACCACACAGAACCAGACTGATAACTAAACTGTTACTAACCACACAGAACCAGGCTGATAACAATACTGTTACTAACCACACAGAACCATACAGAACCAGACTGATAACTATACTGTTACTAACCACACAGAACCAGACTGATAACTATACTGTTACTAACCACACAGAACCAGACTGATAACTATACTGTTACTAACCACACAGAACCAGACTGATAACTATACTGTTACTAACCATACAGAACCAGACTGATAACTATAATGTTACTAACCACACAGAACCAGACTGATAACTATACTGTTACTAACCATACAGAACCAGACTGATACCTATACTGTTACTAACCACACAGAACCAGACTGATAACTATACTGTTACTAACCACACAGAACCAGACTGATAACTATACTGTTACTAACCACACAGAACCAGACTGATAACTATACTGTTACTAACCACACAGAACCAGACTGATAACTATACTGTTACTAACCACACAGAACCATACAGAACCAGACTGATAACTATACTGGTACTAACCATACAGAACCATACAGAACCAGACTGATAACTACACTGTTACTAACCACACAGAACCATACAGAACCAGACTGATAACTATAATGTTACTAACCACACAGAACCAGACTGATAACTATACTGTTACTAACCACACAGAACCATACAGAACCAGACTGATAACTATACTGGTACTAACCATACAGAACCATACAGAACCAGACTGATAACTACACTGTTACTAACCACACAGAACCATACAGAACCAGACTGATAACTATACTGTTACTAACCACACAGAACCAGACTGATAACTATACTGTTACTAACCACACAGAACCATACAGAACCTGACTGATAACTATACTGTTACTAACCACACAGAACTATACAGAACCAGACGGATAACTATAATGTTACTAACCACACAGAACCAGACTGATAACTATACTGTTACTAACCACACAGTACCAGACTGATAACTATACTGTTACTAACCATACAGAACGATACAGAACCAGACTGATAACTACACTGTTACTAACCACACAGAACCATACAGAACCTGACTGATAACTATAATGTTACTAACCACACAGAACCAGACTGATAACTATACTGTTACTAACCACACAGAACCATACAGAACCTGACTGATAACTATACTGTTACTAACCACACAGAACCATACAGAACCAGACTGATAACTACACTGTTACTAACCACACAGAACCATACAGAACCAGACTGATAACTATAATGTTACTAACCACACAGAACCAGACTGATAACTATACTGTTACTAACCACACAGAACCATACAGAACCAGACTGATAACTATACTGTTACTAACCACACAGAACCATACAGAACCAGACTGATAACTATACTGTTACTAACCACACAGAACCATACAGAACCAGATGGATAACTATAATGTTACTAACCACACAGAACCATACAGAACCAGACTGATAACTATACTGTTACTAACCACACAGAACCAGACTGATAACTATACTGTTACTAACCATACAGAACCATACAGAACCAGACTGATAACTACACTGTTACTAACCACACAGAACCATACAGAACCTGACTGATAACTATACTGTTACTAACCACACAGAACCATACTGATAACTATACTGTTACTAACCACACAGAACCATACAGAACCAGACTGATAACTATACTGTTACTAACCACACAGAACCATACAGAACCAGACTGATAACTATACTGTTACTAACCACACAGAACCATACAGAACCAGACTGATAACTATAATGTTACTAACCACACAGAACCAGACTGATAACTATACTGTTACTAACCACACAGAACCATACAGAACCTGACTGATAACTATACTGTTACTAACCACACAGAACCATACAGAACCAGACTGATAACTATACTGTTACTAACCACACAGAACCATACAGAACCAGACGGATAACTATAATGTTACTAACCACACAGAACCATACAGAACCAGACTGATAACTATAATGTTACTAACCACACAGAACCATACAGAACCAGACGGATAACTATAATGTTACTAACCACACAGAACCATACAGAACCAGACGGATAACTATAATGTTACTAACCACACAGAACCATACAGAACCAGACTGATAACTATACTGTTACTAACCACACAGAACCATACAGAACCAGACTGATAACTATACTGTTACTAACCACACAGAACCATACAGAACCAGACGGATAACTATAATGTTACTAACCACACAGAACCATACAGAACCAGACTGATAACTATACTGTTACTAACCACACAGAACCAGACTGATAACTATACTGTTACTAACCACACAGAACCCCTCAGAACCAGACTGATAACTATACTGTTACTAACCACACAGAACCACACAGAACCAGACTGATAACTATACTGTTACTAACCCCTCAGAACCAGACTGATAACTATACTGTTACTAACCATACAGGTCCTTGGCTGGCGGATGTACTGTAGTACCATACAGCTGAAACATAGCTATATAGATATGGCTCTGGTATCACAGGAGGCTGGTGAGGGGAGGCCGGCTCATAATAAATTATGGAATGGATTATATTGAATGGTATCAAAGACATGGAAACAATGCGTTTGATACCATTCCATTTATTCTGTTCCAGCCATAACTATGAGCCTGTCCTCCCCAATGAAGGTGCCACCAGCCGCCTGTGTCATATACACTTAGCACCTTCCATCTTCTCTCCATCACTCCTTACCACCTTCCTCAAAACCCCTTCCATTTTCTCTCCATCCCTCCTTACCACCTTCCATCTTCTCTCCATCCCTCCTTAGCACCTTCCATCTTCTCTCCATCACTCCTTACCACCTTCCTTAAAAGCACCTTCCATCTTCTCTCCATCCCTCCTTACCACCTTTCATCTTCTCTCCATCCCTCCGTAGCACCTTCCATCTTCTCTCCATCTCTCCTTAGCACCTTCCATCTTCTCTCCATCTCTCCTTAGCACCTTCCATCTTCTCTCCATCCCTCCTTAGCACCTTCCTTCTTCTCTCCATCACTCCTTACCACCTTCGTTCACACCATCCATCTTCTCTCCCACTCTCTTTCCTCTCCTTCATTTAGTCCTTGCTTCCCTGATACACACTCCCCGCCTTCTCTCCCTCTCGCTTTCCTGGCAGATCTATAATTAGCTGATAGATCAGTCTGCAGAGGGTTGAGGCCTCCTATGTGACCTAATAGGGATGCATCGCAATAGCCTACAGTCGAGCTTGGACCATAAACCCCAAATTACCAATACCGACATTTCTAACTCATACCCAAGCAATTTTCCCCCTAGACTGTTTTCAGATAAGTGGACAGGAAGGAGAGGTGGACAGGAAGGAGAGGTGGACAGGAAGGAGAGGTGGACAGGAAGGAGAGGTGGACAGGAAGGAGAGGTGGACAGGAAGGAGAGGTAGACAGGAAGGAGAGGTAGACAGGAAGGAGAGGTGGACAGGAAGGAGAGGTGGACAGGAAGGAGAGGTAGACAGGAAAGAGAGGTAGACAGGAAAGAGAGGTAGACAGGAAAGAGAGGTAGACAGGAAGGAGAGGTGGACAGGAAGGAGAGGTGGACAGGAAGGAGAGGTGGACAGGAAGGAGAGGTGGACAGGAAGGAGAGGTGGACAGGAAGGAGAGGTAGACAGGAAGGAGAGGTAGACAGGAAGGAGAGGTAGACAGGAAGGAGAGGTGGACAGGAAGGAGAGGTGGACAGGAAAGAGAGGTAGACAGGAAGGAGAGGTGGACAGGAAGGAGAGGTAGACAGGAAGGAGAGGTGGACAGGAAGGAGAGGTGGACAGGAAGGAGAGGTAGACAGGAAGGAGAGGTAGACAGGAAGGAGAGGTAGACAGGAAGGAGAGGTAGACAGGAAGGAGAGGTGGACAGGAAGGAGAGGTGGACAGGAAGGAGAGGTGGACAGGAAGGAGAGGTGGACAGGAAGGAGAGGTGGACAGGAAGGAGAGGTGGACAGGAAGGAGAGGTGGACAGGAAGGAGAGGTGGACAGGAAGGAGAGGTGGACAGGAAGGAGAGGTGGACAGGAAGGAGAGGTAGACAGGAAGGAGAGGTAGACAGGAAGGAGAGGTGGACAGGAAGGAGAGGTGGACAGGAAGGAGAGGTGGACAGGAAGGAGAGGTGGACAGGAAGGAGAGGTGGACAGGAAGGAGAGGTGGACAGGAAGGAGAGGTGGACAGGAAGGAGAGGTAGACAGGAAGGAGAGGTAGACAGGAAGGAGAGGTGGAGGTGACAAGGAGAGGAAGCCTCTATCACCTTAATTATTAGATAATAGTAATTAGGTCAGCCTGCTGCTGTGACCTGAGCACCGTGTGACCTGAGCACCATACTGCTCCCCGAGCATTGTTCATCCATTATTCAGACTCAATAAGGCACCACGGCAACCCACATTCCAATTAGACCAGCAGGTGTGTGTGTCTCAGAGTGACAGCACAGACTGCCTGTTACCAACTATGACTGTGCTCAGCTGCAGAACATCTAACCCAGTTTCCAGTACCAAGTCTCAGATCATGTAAAGCTTGCTTTACTCCATAGCTTCAAAACTATATTAAAACTATATTTAAAACTGTATTTCTCTTTCATCCATAGCTCTGTATTAAACATTTTGAGAGTGGTTACATTTCTCCAGCCGCATCCCTCAACTGTTAACCAAAACAAGTGTCAGGGTGACGGCTTGTTGTTTTCTAATCCCAGATTGCCCGTTTAAACCAGTTTCACTTCAAGGAAACCATGACATTTCCTCTAAATCCTGTAACATATCTGTTAAACCACAGAGCACTGAACCCTAATACTGCCCAGCTGTAGGTTGATCAGGTTATGGTCTCCTTAGAGACCTGGGGACGTAGGCATCAGCCCTCCGGGGACGTAGGCGTCAACCCTCCGGGGACGTAGGCGTCAACCCTCCGGGGACGTAGGCGTCAACCCTCCGGGGACGTAGGCATCAACCCTCCGGGGACGTAGGCATCAACCCTCCGGGGACGTAGGCATCAACCCTCCGGGGACGTAGGCGTCAGCCCTCCGGGGACGTAGGCGTCAGCCCTCCGGGGCCGTAGGCGTCAGCCCTCCGGGGCCGTAGGCGTCAGCCCTCCGGGGCCGTAGGCGTCAGCCCTCCGGGGACGTAGGCATCAACCCTCCGGGGACGTAGGCATCAACCCTCCGGGGACGTAGGTATCAACCCTCTGGGGACGTAGGTATCAACCCTCTGGGGAAGTAGGTATCAACCCTCCGGGGACGTAGGTATCAAGCCTCTGGGGACGTAGGTATCAACGTTCTCAGAGTAGGCGTGGTGCTGTAGGGTTAGTTTCCCCTCTACAGGCAATCTAAAGGCGTCCACATACATAGGTTGAGTTTGCTCCTAGCAGAATTCAGCTAAGCCAAGTGAACGTCTGTTTTTGCATACTCCCTTAAAATACCTTCGCTTTAAAAACAAGAAAAGCATCAATATTACCGTTTGTCCCTCTTGAGACACTGTAGCAGCAAGTACAGTTCCTCAAAATAGTCTAAATTAATCTAAGATAAAATGAATTACAGATTTCTTAGTTGACGTTTTTGCCGAGGTCTCAGTCACGCAATTTTACATCTAACTAAGATACAGTATTATCTGGTACAGTATTTCTCAAGTGAACAAAATGTGAATGAAAACTAGTTGCCGTCGAATGACAACAAACACTTAATTGAAGAATCCGCACTGTTGACCAATCACCAACGAAGGATCGTAGACTTCAGCTACCGAAGAAAAAACGTTGTGCTCAAACAGACGGAAAGATGGTATATATGGTATATGGTAAGCCTTATTCCTTGTGATCTAAAAGGCTAAACTGATCCTAGATCACCACTCCTACTCTGAGACACTTTGTGGATGCAGCCCCTGGCCTAGCCAGGGAGAGAGCGCAGTTACTGCCAGCGTGACTCAGGACTGACTTGGCAGTTCCTCTAACTTAAATAGTATGTGTGTGTGTGTGTGTGTGTGTGTGTGTGGAGAGTGCGTGCATTAGTGTGCACATGCCAGTCAACTTGCCGATCTTCACAGACGTGACTGTGTCTCAGCACGCATAGTCAGCGAGACAAGCTCAGGCCTGACTTATGCTGAATTCCAAATAGACCCCACTCCCCTAGAGACCCTACTCCACTAGACGGCCCCTACTCCCCTAGAGAGACCCTACTCCCCTAGAGAGACCCCACTCCCCTAGACGGCCCCTACTCCCCTAGAGGGCCCCTACTCCCCTAGACGGCACCTACTCCACTAGACGGACCCTACTCCCCTAGAGACCCTACTCCCCTAGACGGCCCCTACTCCCCTAGACGGCCCCTACTCCCTTAGAGAGACCCTACTCCACTAGACGGCACCTACTCCCTTAGAGAGACCCTACTCCCCTAGACGGCCCCTACTCCCTTAGAGAGACCCTACTCCACTAGACGGCACCTACTCCCCTAGACGGCCCCTACTCCCTTAGAGAGACCCTACTCCACTAGACGGCACCTACTCCCTTAGAGAGACCCTACTCCCCTAGACGGCCCCTACTCCCTTAGAGAGACCCTACTCCACTAGACGGCACCTACTCCCTTAGAGAGACCCTACTCCACTAGAGACCCTACTCCCTTAGAGAGACCCTACTCCACTAGACGGCCCCTACTCCCTTAGAGAGACCCTACTCCACTAGACGGCCCCTACTCCCCTAGACGGCCCCTACTCCCTTAGAGAGACCCTACTCCCTTAGAGAGACCCTACTCCACTAGACGGCCCCTACTCCACTAGACGGCACCTACTCCCCTAGACGGCCCCTACTCCCTTAGAGAGACCCTACTCCCCTAGACGGCACCTACTCCACTAGACGGCCCCTACTCCACTAGACGGCCCCTACTCCCCTAGAGAGACCCTACTCCCCTAGACGGCCCCTACTCCCCTAGACGGCCCCTACTCCCCTAGACGGCACCTACTCCACTAGACGGCACCTACTCCACTAGACGGCCCCTACTCCACTAGACGGCCCCTACTCCCCTAGAGAGACCCTACTCCCCTAGACGGCACCTACTCCCCTAGACGGCCCCTACTCCCCTAGACGGCACCTACTCCACTAGACGGCACCTACTCCACTAGACGGCCCCTACTCCCCTAGACGGCCCCTACTCCCCTAGACGGACCCTACTCCACTAGAGAGACCCTACTCCACTAGAGAGACCCTACTCCCCTAGAGAGACCCTACTCCCCTAGAGAGACCCTACTCCCCTAGAGAGACCCTACTCCACTAGAGAGACCCTACTCCACTAGAGAGACCCTACTCCCCTAGAGAGACCCTACTCCCCTAGAGAGACCCTACTCCCCTAGAGAGACCCTACTCCCCTAGAGAGACCCTACTCCACTAGAGAGACCCTACTCCCCTAGAGAGACCCTACTCCCCTAGAGAGACCCTACTCCCCTAGACGGCCCCTACTCCCCTAGACGGCCCCTACTCCACTAGAGAGACCCTACTCCCCTAGGCGGCCCCTACTCCCCTAGAGAGACCCTACTCCCCTAGAGACCCTACTCCCCTAGAGACCCTACTCCCCTAGAGAGACCCTACTCCCCTAGAGACCCTACTCCCCTAGAGACCCCACTCCCCTAGAGACCCTACTCCCCTAGAGAGACCCTACTCCCCTAGAGAGACCCCACTCCCCTAGAGAGACCCCACTCCCCTAGAGAGACCCTACTCCCCTAGAGAGACCCTACTCCCCTAGAGAGACCCTACTCCCCTAGAGACCCTACTCCACTAGAGACCCCACTCCCCTAGAGACCCTACTCCCCTAGAGAGACCCTACTCCCCTAGAGAGACCCCACTCCCCTAGAGAGACCCTACTCCCCTAGAGAGACCCTACTCCCCTAGACGGCCCCTACTCCACTAGACGGCCCCTACTCCACTAGAGAGACCCTACTCCCCTAGAGAGACCCTACTCCCCTAGAGAGACCCTACTCCCCTAGAGAGACCCTACTCCCCTAGAGAGACCCTACTCCCCTAGAGAGACCCTACTCCCCTAGACGGACCCTACTCCCCTAGACGGCCCCTACTCCCCTAGAGACCCTACTCCCCTAGAGAGACCCTACTCCCCTAGAGAGACCCTACTCCCCTAGAGAGACCCTACTCCCTTAGAGAGACCCTACTCCACTAGACGGCCCCTACTCCACTAGACGGCCCCTACTCCACTAGACGGCCCCTACTCCCCTAGAGACCCTACTCCCCTAGAGAGACCCTACTCCCCTAGAGAGACCCTACTCCCCTAGACGGCCCCTACTCCCCTAGACGGCCCCTACTCCCCTAGACGGCCCCTACTCCCCTAGACGGCCCCTACTCCCCTAGAGAGACCCTACTCCCCTAGAGAGACCCTACTCCCCTAGAGAGACCCTACTCCCCTAGAGAGACCCTACTCCCCTAGACGGCCCCTACTCCCCTAGACGGCCCCTACTCCCCTAGACGGCCCCTACTCCCCTAGAGAGACCCTACTCCCCTAGACGGCCCCTACTCCACTAGACTCCTGAAATCTGAAATGGTTGAATAGGTGGAGGACTTCTCCCTCCCTCCCTCTTTCAGTCTTCCCTTTCTATCTCACTCTTCCTCTCTTTCTCAGTCTTGGATCTACAAACTACTCTGCAAAAACAAAACATGTCATTGCTTGTTGTTTGCTTGTCTCTCAGTCGTGTAACGTCATCCGTTTGGAATGTAATCTGAGCAGTAATAGAGGTTTAACAGATAGGCTGTACTGAGTCAGGTGGCCAGGGATCAGACCAAGACACTGTGGATGGACATCTCTCTCTCCTGACGCATCAGTACACACACGCAGGGGGAATGCATCTGCAGTGACAACATCTTCTGCTCTCAGCCTCCTACGCGCACACTCACTCACTGTCTCTCACACACACACACACCTGATCTCAGCCCCTCACCACCCACAGTTTGGCAGGAAGTCTGCATGACTCAACATTTATGACTAGCAGCCAATCGCAGGCCAGGAGAGAAGGGCACTGGCCAGTGGGAACTCAGAATCCGACAGGCATCCGTCACCTGCATCTGTGTAAGCAGGACGTCACACTTCCACAGGCAGCTTTCTGATTCGACGTCTCGCTCACAGGCAGTCTGCTGATTTGACTGCTGGTTTGAGTGATGCGCCTGGACAAAGCAACTTTTAACTAAGACAAGAGTTGGCTAAAGGACAACTGCTAGTCTGAATTTCTAGTCTGAAAACCACTGCTAGCTCCTACCACTTCGTTAGACTTGAGGATTTGTGTTACCTACCCTAAGCTGATTGGTTTTATCTTAGCGGGCGAACACGTCCTGTGGTATGCAGAAGGGATAAGGTGAATGGTTGTCAACTCAGTTGTTCAGTTCAATGTGGTTCACTGAGTGTGCCAGGGGCAAATCTGACATTGAACACTATTACCTATATAGTGCACTATTTCAAATGGCACCCTATTCCGAACATAGGGCTATGGTCAAAAGTAGAGCACTATAGGCTCCCGAGTGGCGCAGCGGTCTAAGTGCTGGAGGCGTCACTACAGACCCTGGTTCGATTCCAGGCTGTGTCACAACCGGCCGTGATTGGGAGTCCCATAGGGCGGCGCAAAATTGGCCCAGCGTTGTCCATGGGGTTTGGCCGGGGTAGGCCGTCATTGTAAATAAGAATCTGTTCTTAATTAACTGACTTGCCGAGTTAAATAAAGCTTAAATAAAAATAAATAAATAGGCCCTGTTCAAAAAGTAATGTACTAAATATGGACTAAGGTGCCATTTTGGACGAAACCCATGTGACTGGCTATCACCACATTGGCGTATTCCAACTCTTACCTCACTTCCTCTTCTTTGAGCCTGCGTGCTGCCTGCTTAGACTGTTTAATCTGCAAGTCCAGTCTGTGCAGGAAGTCTTGAGCCGACAGCTCTTCTGGCTGGGGCCGTTTATAACTACTACTGTCCTTATCCCCAGGCCCAGGGGCCGGAGGCGGCGAGGGGCCCTCCTCAGTGTCCCTGTCCTGCCCCACACACAGGGGGTTGTAGTCCTGGTGCTGGGGATCTCCGTCGGGGGACTCTAGAGACAGGCCGTTGAAGGTCTCTGAGACCACAGGGATGTTGAGGGTGTTACGCAGGAAGATACAGTCGTTACTGAACAGCTTGTTAGTCCTCTTGATCTGCTCCATCTGGAATCATATACGTGACATAACGATTATAACACATTAATAACATGGTATAACAAAACAATAACAGTATTAATAACAGGTTAACAAAGCAATAACATCAGTATTAATAACTGCAGTCACAAAGCAGTCATAACATAAATAGAAATACTAACAAGATTGTAATAACAAGGCAGTAACAACAGTATCAATACTGATAGAAATGTAGGTAGTAACACATGTTGTTATTGAGTGAGAGATGAGCAATGTACTCTGTCAGGAAGTACATTGTCTGTCAGGAAGACAGACACTCCTAGAAGCCCCTAGGGCAGGGATGGGCTACTCCAGTCCTGGAGGGACAGTGTGTGCAAGCGTTTGTTTCACCACAACACTAACACACCAGATGAAAGGAAAACCAGCACACTGTGCTCCTTCAGGACTGGAGTAGTCCACAATGGTCATCAGTGACAGTGAGCTACAGAGATGGGAATGATGACTGCCAAACACTGCACGTGGCTGAAGTTGCTCACACAAGACCCTTTGTGTAACCTGTTTGTTCCAGTACTCTATTGCACTGGTGTCCTACAGGTATGGAGACAGTAGCCAACAGTGCTACACTGTAGCACATTCTGTTATGAGTCATGATGACCATGTTGTTAATGCAACAATGTGACAATGTAGCTAATGTGGAGCAGGGACGCAACGCTCAGGCCTTGAATGGGATGAAATCTGATACTGAAGTTTCTGGGTCGAAGCCTGCCCAGTCCGTCCGTTGCATTCAGGTATCATGAGAGTCATAAAGTCATAAATGTTTGGATCTAAGAATAATTGAATCGTGTAGTAGGTCTATGCTAGTTCAATCTTGCAAGCCCTGGTTTTATTATACTCGCGACCATGATATGACAGCGTAGCAAATAGGTGGTCCCAAAAAATGCTCGCATGCATGACAGTTGATGAAAACAAATGCGCGGTGAATGAGATTTCACATTTTAATATCCACAACCATAACACACAAGACATTCACACAAGACGTGTGTGTGTGCCGGTAATAACCTTACCGTTACTTCGTATTTGAGGGATATGCCCTGCAAAGTGTCGCTGTCTGTGACCCGATGCTCTATGTATTTCTCGCCGAGAGAAGCCGCGACGCTAGCCGTACTCCCGTAAGACCGGATCTTGGTTCGGGCCAGACTCTGAGACAGTTCACTATCGGATTCTGAACCGGACCGGGACCGGGGAAAGATGGGCTGTCCGATACCAAACCTCGCTCCACCATCCCTCATCGGCAGGACAGGCGAGTACTCCGCCATCTTCTCTCGGTAGCTGCTGGTTGGTTCGTGATGCGCCGACTGCACTCAGCTAACCTGGGCTAGGAGGTAGCCAAGTGGCTGGCTAGCTTACTCAGTCAGGCTGCGGGAAGATTGCCATTTCTAGTTTGGTGACACATGTCGATCCTGTGTGAATGTGGCATATTTCAGGTCAGGCAAAACCGAGCCGTTCGCTATTTGGTGCCACAGACAGACAGACAGACACTCACAGACAGTCGTTACTTACTTACGTTGCAGACGTAAAAAAAAAACGTACGCTCGGTGTGAATTTGGGGCAATGCAATTGGATACGCACTCCAGCGTGTTTTCGCCGCTCCAAGCCTGTGACGTCACCAGTGTCATTTGAGAGCACAGTTTTGGCATACTGCCAGCTAGGGCCCAAACATGCAGATGTTGTTTTACAGTAGGCCTATCTGATTAAAGAAATGTCAGTCTACTGTGGTTTGGGAGAGTCTCTCATAGAGAGGAGTGGATGGTGGTTTGGGAGAGTCTCTCATAGAGAGGAGTGGACGGTGGTTTGGGAGAGTCTCTCATAGAGAGGAGTGGATGGTGGTTTGGGAGAGTCTCTCATAGAGAGGAGTGGATGGTGGTTTAGGAGAGTCTCTCATAGAGAGGAGTTGATGGTGGTTTAGGAGAGTCTCTCATAGAGAGGAGTGGATGGTGGTTTGGGAGAGTCTCTCATAGAGGAGTGGATGGTGGTTTGGGAGAGTCTCTCATAGAGGAGTGGATGGTGGTTTGGGAGAGTCTCTCATAGAGGAGTGGACGGTGGTTTGGGAGAGTCTCTCATAGAGAGGAGTGGATGGTGGTTTGGGAGAGTCTCTCATAGAGGAGTGGACGGTGGTTTGGGAGAGTCTCTCATAGAGGAGTGGATGGTGGTTTGGGAGAGTCTCTCATAGAGGAGTGGATGGTGGTTTGGGAGAGTCTCTCATAGAGAGGAGTGGACGGTGGTTTGGGAGAGTCTCTCATAGAGGAGTGGATGGTGGTTTGGGAGAGTCTCTCATAGAGAGGAGTGGACGGTGGTTTGGGAGAGTCTCTCATAGAGAGGAGTGGACAGTGGTTTGGGAGAGTCTCTCATAGAGAGGAGTGGACGGTGGTTTGGGAGAGTCTCTCATAGAGAGGAGTGGACGGTGGTTTGGGAGAGTCTCTCATAGAGAGGAGTGGACGGTGGTTTGGGAGAGTCTCTCATAGAGAGGAGTGGATGGTGGTTTGGGAGAGTCTCTCATAGAGAGGAGTGGATGGTGGTTTGGGAGAGTCTCTCATAGAGAGGAGTGGATGGTGGTTTGGGAGAGTCTCTCATAGAGAGGAGTGGATGGGGGTTTGGGAGAGTCTCTCATAGAGAGGAGTGGATGGTGGTTTGGGAGAGTCTCTCATAGAGAGGAGTGGAAGGTGGTTTGGGAGAGTCTCTCATAGAGAGGAGTGGATGGTGGTTTGGGAGAGTCTCTCATAGAGAGGAGTGGATGGTGGTTTGGGAGAGTCTCTCATAGAGAGGAGTGGATGGTGGTTTGGGAGAGTCTCTCATAGAGAGGAGTGGATGGTGGTTTGGGAGAGTCTCTCATAGAGGAGTGGACGGTGGTTTGGGAGAGTCTCTCATAGAGAGGAGTGGATGGTGGTTTGGGAGAGTCTCTCATAGAGAGGAGTGGATGGTGGTTTGGGAGAGTCTCAGAGTCTCTCATAGAGGAGTGGACGGTGGTTTGGGAGAGTCTCTCATAGAGGAGTGGATGGTGGTTTGGGAGAGTCTCTCATAGAGAGGAGTGGATGGTGGTTTGGGAGAGTCTCTCATAGAGGAGTGGATGGTGGTTTGGGAGAGTCTCTCATAGAGGAGTGGATGGTGGTTTGGGAGAGTCTCTCATAGAGGAGTGGACGGTGGTTTGGGAGAGTCTCTCATAGAGAGGAGTGGATGGTGGTTTGGGAGAGTCTCTCATAGAGAGGAGTGGGTGGTGGTTTGGGAGAGTCTCTCATAGAGGAGTGGATGGTGGTTTGGGAGAGTCTCTCATAGAGAGGAGTGGATGGTGTTTGGGAGAGTCTCTCATAGAGGAGTGGATGGTGGTTTGGGAGAGTCTCTCATAGAGAGGAGTGGATGGTGGTTTGGGAGAGTCCTCTCATAGAGGAGTGGACTGGTGGTTTTGGGAGAGTCTCTCATAGAGGAGTGGATGGTGGTTTGGGAGAGTCTCTCATAGAGAGGAGTGGATGGTGGTTTGGGAGAGTCTCTCATAGAGAGAGTGGATGGTGGTTTGGGAGAGTGTTTTGGGAGAGTCTCTCATAGAGAGGAGTGGATGGTGGTTTGGGAGAGTCTCTCATAGAGAGGAGTGGATGGTGGTTTGGGAGAGTCTCTCATAGAGAGGAGTGGACGGTGGTTTGGGAGAGTCTCTCATAGAGGAGTGGACGGTGGTTTGGGAGAGTCTCTCATAGAGAGGAGTGGATGGTGGTTTGGGAGAGTCTCTCATAGAGAGGAGTGGATGGTGGTTTGGGAGAGTCTCTCATAGAGAGGAGTGGATGGTGGTTTGGG
>NW_024057986.1:324917-380877 GCF_016432855.1 Salvelinus namaycush | reverse complement strand
CAATTAATATAACAGGACCATGTTTGAAACAAGTGGTTTTGATCTTATTTCAATATTACACAGGTAAAGCTGACAGTGACAGAAATCAGGAGTAAAGACAGGCTCTATCTGAGCTACTGTGTTCAACACCACCAGCTGTTGTTATGTTGGGAACCTACTGACCAACCAAGGATGTTATTAGGAGTTTTGTACCATTTTTATTCAATACCATGTATTGCTAAAACAAAGGTGGAAGGAAATTACATACCTGCAACAGATTATTACAAGACAAAACAGCTCAACCAAGCCTGATGGTCTTTGTAAGTATAAAAACCAAAGCTTGCTTTCATTTAATATAACATTTGCATTTGCAGGGTAGTGTAATGAGATAATGTCTTTCTGGGGTGAAGAATCCAAATCACATGTATTGTGAATGTGCCTCTATGGGTGTGAATCGGGCTGTTTGAGAAGGTTTGAATCCCAAGACACCTGACCACGCGTCGTTTGACGTACAGTACGAACATATAGCTACTGTAGTAGGTCAAACCTGTCCACGCGTCGTTTCACGTACAGTACCAACATATAGCTACTGTAGTAGGTCAAACCTGACCACGCGTCGTTTCACGTACAGTACGAACATATAGCTACTGTAGTAGGTCAAACCTGACCACGCGTCGTTTCACGTACAGTACCAACATATAGCTACTGTGGTAGGTCAAACCTGACCACGCGTCGTTTGACGTACAGTACGAACATATAGCTACTGTAGTAGGTCAAACCTGACCATGCGTCGTTTCACGTACAGTACCAACATATAGCTACTGTAGTAGGTCAAACCTGACCACGCGTCGTTTCACGTACAGTACCAACATATAGCTACTGTAGTAGGTCAAACCTGTCCACGCGTCGTTTCACGTACAGTACCAACATATAGCTACTGTAGTAGGTCAAACCTGTCCACGCGTCGTTTCACGTACAGTACCAACATATAGCTACTGTAGTAGGTCAAACCTGACCACGCGTCGTTTCACGTACAGTACGAACATATAGCTACTGTAGTAGGTCAAACCTGACCACGCGTCGTTTCACGTACAGTACCAACATATAGCTACTGTAGTAGGTCAAACCTGTCCACGCGTCGTTTCACGTACAGTACCAACATATAGCTACTGTAGTAGGTCAAACCTGTCCACGCGTCGTTTCACGTACAGTACGAACATATAGCTACTGTAGTAGGTCAAACCTGACCACGCGTCGTTTGACGTACAGTACCAACATATAGCTACTGTAGTAGGTCAAACCTGTCCACGCGTCGTTTGACGTACAGTACCAACATATAGCTACTGTAGTAGGTCAAACCTGACCACGCGTCGTTTCACGTACAGTACCAACATATAGCTACTGTAGTAGGTCAAACCTGACCACGCGTCGTTTGACGTACAGTACCAACATATAGCTACTGTAGTAGGTCAAACCTGTCCACGCGTCGTTTGACGTACAGTACCAACATATAGCTACTGTAGTAGGTCAAACCTGACCACGCGTCGTTTCACGTACAGTACCAACATATAGCTACTGTAGTAGGTCAAAGTGCTGGAAAACCTTGGTAGAGCATGGGAGAAGTAGGTGGTGGTGCACGTGTGAATTTAATTTTTTTTTTTGGGGCTTCAGACCAATACCTCTTCTCACTTACATCGTTTTTTAAAAAGGTTTTAATTATAGTTGTCTTGATTTAGACACTGAGATACGACCTATTAACCTCTCATATCCACATAATGTGTCATGTGTAATCCGAAAAAGTCATCATATTGTATCATATTTTTTTTAACCTTTTAAATTGCAAATGTTTAATTTAATTACTTTGTTACTTCCTTTTTCTAGGAAAAATGGTATCAATTAAAATGGACATTTGTCTCATGATTTGCAATAGAGATTTTATCGATCTGATCGTATTATTCATTGTTAGATGAAAATGTCATAACCATCATCTTCATTCGGTAATGAATGTGGGCACCGTCACCTGCTGCCTACTATCCTGCTGAAATAGACTGCCCTCCCTCTAGTGGAAAATACAAATTATTGCACATAAAAAAAAATGTGTGACACAAATCAGACCCAGAAACGTCCACTTTATCCCTGTCCTGTCCTTGTTCTCCCTGCTCAAAATAGTATTTCATTTAATAGCAACTACTTCATATTTAAAATTTCTGCTGGCACGCTCATGTGACCCCTACAAGATGAGTAAATGATGCAAGACCCAGTCACTCTGTTCCTGTCTGGAATCTGGGGCCGTGGAGGATGGAGGGGCTTGGTCCCCAACAGCTGAACCCAAAGTGTGAATCCCAAATGACACCCTATTCCCTATATAGTGCACTACTTTAGACCAGAGCCCTATGGCACCCTATTCCCTATATAGTGCACTACTTTAGACCAGAGCCCTATTCACTATATAGTGCACTACTTTAGACCAGAGCCCTATTCCCTATTATAGTGCACTACTTTAGACCAGAACCCATCTAAAGTAGTGCACTACTTTAGACCAGAACCCATCTAAAGTAGTGCACTACTTTAGACCAGAACCCATCTAAAGTAGTGCACTACTTTAGACCAGAACCCATCTAAAGTAGTGCACTACTTTAGACCAGAACCCATCTAAAGTAGTGCACTACTATAGACCAGAACCCATCTAAAGTAGTGCACTACTATAGACCAGAACCCATCTAAAGTAGTGCACTATAAAGGGAATAGGGTGCTATTTGGGACACATCCAATTTCCTCCTTAAGAGGAATTCAAGGAACGTTATTATTGCATTAGAGAGAGTTCCCAAATAAATCCAGCGTCCTCCTCTGTCCCGTCAGGATTCCCGTGCCCTCAACTACCCCAACCCGTGATCCACTTCCTCCTCTGTCCCGTCAGGATTCCCGTGCCCTCAGCTACCCCAACCCGTGATCCACTTCCTCCTCTGTCCCGTCAGGATTCCCGTGCCCTCAGCTACCCCAACCCGTGATCAACGATGAAATGCATTCTTCCAGCATGTCGTCCCTCGTCCACCCGACCAGAAACGTTTTATTTGCAGCTGCTTATTTACAGAGCAGAATTGTTTCATTTTTATTACTAAGATAGACTGTATACTAAAATATACTTGCATTTCTCATACCCACTCTAGGGTCAAAGGTTAGATAGAACTGTGGTCTAGACCTAGTCATTGGGCAGGAATGGTATGTCACTAGCTTTAACATTTTCCCCAGATATGCATAGTGATATGTTGCATTCAGCACTGTGCTAATATGGTAAGATGTATGTATGGGCATGAAGACATGTTTCCCGGGTGTCCTTCAGTTAGATCATAATGTCTACTGCTCTCTGTCTCTCTCTGTCTCTGTCTCTCTCTCTCTCTCTCTCTCTCTCTCTCTCTCTGTCTCTCTCTCTCTCTGTCTCTCTCTCTCTCTCTCTCTCTCTCTCTGTCTCTCTCTCTGTCTCTCTCTCTCTCTCTCAAATTCAAATTCAAGCTGCTTTATTGCCATGAAAACATTGTGTCAATATTGCCAAAGCAACAATGTATACAATATACATTGTAATAAAGTTATAAAAAATAACAAATAATAATATAAAATGGCAGTAAATAATAATACAAAATTAAATACAAAAATAATAACAATAAAATGGTAACAGTCAATAGTAGAATGTAATGTAATAAATCTAAAAACATAAATATGGATAATGAAAATATAACTAAGTTATAACTAAATAACGGTCATCTTCACCATTACATCAGTACTACAACTAGTATCATCATTACCACTACTACCACCACCACCATCATTAAACTGCTATCATTACCATTACCACCCATACCACTACTATTTGGAATGATAAACAACAATAATAATAATAGTAATAATAATAATAGTAATAATAAGTAAGTTACTGCTTACTATGCAGATGTTATTATTCAGTGTCCCTCAGGCTATGGCAGGCAAATACATATTTGTCTCTCTCTCTCACTCTCTCTGTCTCTCTCTCTCTGTCTCTCTCACTCACTCACTCTCTCTGTCTCACACACTCTCTCTCTCTCTCTCTCTCTCTCTGTCTCTGTCACGTTCTTTCAAAATTGAACCCAGAAGCAGACCAGGACAAGGAGCGTAGGAAGAAGGTGAGTATTTATTTACAAGTAAATGTGAATGGGTAGATATATCCAGGTGGCGTAGCGGGCAGCGGTGGTGAATTGATGGGAGTAAATAGGTGAATCCAATGGAGTAGCGGAATCCTCCGTCGACCAGGCGTGAATGGGGTGAATGATCCGGGTGAGTAACTGAAGGCAAAACAAACGGAGGTAAGTTCAAGGCAAGCAATACGTAAACAAAAATAACAAAACAAATACTATCCAACTGGAGTCTGATACTATGGCACAACATACTGTTCATGGCTAACGATCCGGCAGGGAATGGAAGTCAGGTCAGAGCTTTTGAAGGGGAGAGATGATGATCAGGACAGGTGTGCAGATTACTGATGGGACACAGGTGCGGGTGAACATCAATCTCCCAACAAGCTAATTCGCCCGGCAACCAGACAGGGTGCGTTCCAGGACACCTGAAACACACTCCAGGACAGACACACAGGCAAACCCAGACTCAGGAAGCGGGATTCGTGACAGTACCCCCCCTCCGACGAACGCCACCGGGCGGACTACCTGGAGTGCCAGGGTGGAGGCGGTAGAAGTCACGAAGCAGGTCGTCATCCAGGATCTGACGCCGAGGAATCCAACTCCTCTCCTCTGGACCATATCCTTCCCAATCCACTAAATACTGGTACCCTCGACCCCGCCGTCTGGAGTCCATGATGCGGCGCACCGTGTAGACAGGACCACCTCCGATCATCCGAGGAGGAGGAGGACGAGGAGGAGGGGGCAACAGAGGACTGAGGTGAACCGGCTTGAGGCAGGAGACATGAAAGGTGGGATGTACTCTAAGAGTTGCAGGCAACTTGAGTCGAACCACAACAGGATTAATGATTCTCTCCACTACAAACGGACCAATGAACTTGGGTGACAACTTTCTCGACTCAGTCCGTAGAGGAAGATCCCGTGTAGCCAACCAAACCTTATCTCCGACCGTATAAGCTGGGGCAGGAATACGGCGACGATTCGCCTGGATCTGATACCGGTCAGACACTCTAAGGAGAGCCTTCCTGGCCCGATGCCAGGTCCGGTGGCAACGACGAATGTGGGTCTGGACAGAGGGAACCGAGAGATCCCTTTCCTGAGAAGGAAACAAAGGAGGTTGGTAACCGTACAGGCATTGGAAGGGGGACATCCCAGTGGCAGATGACGGAAGGGTATTATGGGCATACTCGACCCAGGGTAATTGAGATGACCAAGAGGTAGGATCAGAGGAGACAAGACAACGCAGCGTGGACTCCATCTTCTGGTTGGCTCTCTCCGCCTGACCATTAGATTGTGGATGAAATCCAGAAGTGAGACTGACTGTAGCTCCAATGGCCAAACAGAAAGATCTCCAGACAGCAGAGGTAAACTGAGGACCACGGTCAGAAACAATGTCACTGGGCAATCCGTGGACCCTGAAAACCTCCCTAACCAAGATCTCAGACGTCTCCGTAGCCGATGGAAGCTTGGAGAGAGGGACAAAATGAGCAAACTTGCTGAATCTGTCCACAATGGTCAGAATGACCGTGTTCCCAACAGAAGGGGGCAATCCTGTGACAAAATCCAGGGCCAGATGCGACCAAGGTCGCCGAGGAATAGGTAGGGGGTGAAGAAGCCCAGAGCTGGGCCGATTGGTACTTTTGTTCTGAGCACAAACAGGACATGCGGCAACAAACCTCCGGGTATCTTCTCCCATGGCTGGCCACCAAAATCGTCTGCGCAGTAGCGACATAGTCCGAGCAACGCCAGGGTGACAAGCTATCTTGCTGGCGTGGGACCACTGAAGAACAGCAGAACGGACCGACTCAGGCACGAACAACCGACCGGGTGGACCGTTACCAGGGCCGGCTGCGTCCGAAGGGCCGCCATCACATCCTCCTCAATCCTCCATGTAACGGTTCCCACGACAACATTCTGGGGAAGAATCGTCTCAGTCTTGGCCCCACTCTCCTCCGTCTTAGAGAACATCCGGGACAGGGCGTCCGCCTTCCCGTTCTTCGACCCAGGTCGGAACGTCAGGGAAAAATTGAAGCGTCCAAAAAACAACGCCCACCTGGCCTGACGGGCGTTGAGACGTTTAGCCGATTGCACGTAAGCCAGATTCTTGTGGTCAGTCCAGACCACAAACGGTTGCTCCGCTCCCTCCAACCAGTGACGCCACTCCTCCAAGGCAAGCTTCACAGCGAGAAGCTCCCGGTTACCCACATCGTAGTTTCTTTCAGCTGGAGAAAGACGACAAGAGTAGAAAGCGCAGGGATGGAGTTTACCGTCAGTGGAGCTACGCTGGGACAGGATGGCGCCCACCCCCACATCAGACGCGTCCACTTCAACAACAAACTGACGGGAAGTGTCAGGTTGAGAGAGAATCGGGGCATTGGTGAATCGGCTCTTCAAGTCCAGAAATGCTCGGTCTGCCTCAGGAGTCCAACAGAAATTTCTGGTGCAAGACGTCAGGACAGTTAAAGGGGCGGCCACCCGGCTGTAATCACGGATAAACCTCCGATAGAAGTTCGCAAACCCCAGAAATCTCTGGAGCTGCAATCTCGTACCGGGCTGGACCCAATCCCGAACCGCCCGAACCTTCTCTTGGTCCATCTTGATCTCTCCCCTGGATATGATGTACCCGAGAAATGACGTCGTGTGGGCGTGAAAATCACACTTCTCAGCCTTCACGAACAGACGGTTCTCCAATAACCGCTGCAGGACCTGCTTGACATGCAGAACGTGGCTAGAAAGCTCCTTCGAGAAGATTAGGATATCATCCAGGTAAACGAACACAAAAATTCCAATCATATCTCTCAGAACGTCATTTACCATACTTTGGAACACAGCCGGAGCGTTGGTCAGTCCAAACGGCATCACTTGGTACTCAAAATGTCCCATCGGAGTATTGAACCCAGTCAACCACTCGTCCCCCTCTTTGATCCGAACCAAATGATACGCATTACGTAAATCAAGCTTCGTAAAAACCGTAGCACCCTGTAAGGAATCGAAAGCCGAGCTCATCAAGGGAAGGGGATACTTGTTCTTGACCGTAATATCATTCAACCCCCGATAATCAATACACGGTCGAAGAGAGCCATCCTTCTTGCTCACAAAAAAAAATCCTGCTCCCAGAGGTGATGACGAGGGCCGAATGAGACCTGCAGCTAGAGACTCCTTGATGTAGGTCTCCAAGGCCTCACGTTCAGGTCGAGAGATACTGTATAACCGTCCCTTGGGAAAGGCAGCTCCAGGAAACAGATTAATCGCACAGTCATAAGGTCGGTGGGGAGGAAGGGACAGAGCCTTCTGTTTACTGAATACTTCACCCAACTCGTGATATGTTTCTGGAACCAGAGACAAATCAGGAGGAGCAGAGTCACTGACCTGACTGGAAACAGCAGGAGAACAGGCAGTCCTAAGGCAGTTAGCATGACACTCAATGCTCCAACTAGTTACCTTACCCGTCACCCAATCAAACGAGGGATTGTGTTCCTTCAGCCAGGGGTAACCAAGAACCAGAGGAACATGGGGCGAGGACAGAATGAGGAAGGAGATCAACTCTGAATGATTCTCCGACACTAACATCTTAACCGGTTCAGTCCTCATAGTGATCCGTGCCAGACTACTCCCGTTCAGAGTGGTTGCTTCAATGGCTTCCGGCAATTGCTCCTTGGAAAGCCCCAGCTGTTCCACCAAGTCGGCATCAATAAAGCTGCCATCGGCACCTGAATCGATAAGAGCGTTCATCTCTAATCTCTGATCCTTATTCATAAGGGTCGCAGGAAAACGGGGTCTGACAGGATCCTTGAGAGATTGAAACTGGCTCGCTAAAATTCCTCCCAAAACTAGCGAGCCGGGCAGTTTAACGGGCGCTGTGGACAAGCGGAGATGTAATGTCCCGAGCTACCACAGTAGAAACAGCTGTTGGTCTTACGTCTACGTTGGCGCTCCTCCTTAGTTAGCCCGTGTCGCCCCACTTGCATTGGTTCAGAATCTGGTGGCAAGACCCCTCCACTAATACCGTGTGGGGAATAACGATCAATACTTTCTGGTTCACTTCCTGAACCGAATGGTAACCGAGTGGCTGATTGATTGGATGGGCCCCACTGCTTCTCCCTCCTTCTCTCTCGGACTCTATTATCTACCCGAATAGATAAAGTGACCAAGCTGTCTAGGTCACTAGGCTCTGGATAAGATATCAGCTCGTCCTTAAGTTCCTCCGACAACCCCTTGTAAAAAACCGCTTGTAGTGACTCCTCATTCCAACCACTCTCCACCGCCAATGTCCTGAACTCGATCATAAAATCTGCCACACTGCGAGCTCCTTGGCGAAGAGAGAACAAACGTTTAGCTGCGTCCTTACCTCGGACTGGATGATCAAAAAGCTTTCTCATCTCTCCCGTGAACTCCTGATATGAAGCCGTGCAGGTTCCCTGTCGTTCCCAAATGGCTGAAGCCCATTCCAGAGCTCTTCCACGCAGCAGTTCAATAACAAAGGCTATCCTAGCCTTGTCCGTGGCGTAAGAATGGGGCTGCAGATCAAACACTAACCCACACTGCATAAGAAACGAACGGCATCTTCCCAAATCCCCTTCATATTTATCAGGCGTCGGTACCTTGGGTTCACGGAAGGAAACCGCTCCAGACCCGGCAGGTGAGATGGGTGAAACAGGTGGTGAATGAATCGCCGGCAAACTGAGCTGATCCTGGATTTGTGTCAAGCTAGCAGATAAGTTCTGGATTGAACTCGCTATCTCCTGTAGCGCCGTATTGTGTTGTCCCAATGTCTTCCCCTGCTGGGTAATGGCATGGCAAACGGAGTCCAGGTCCGCTGGGTTCATCCTAGGCCGGATCGTTCTGTCACGTTCTTTCAAAATTGAACCCAGAAGCAGACCAGGACAAGGAGCGTAGGAAGAAGGTGAGTATTTATTTACAAGTAAATGTGAATGGGTAGATATATCCAGGTGGCGTAGCGGGCAGCGGTGGTGAATTGATGGGAGTAAATAGGTGAATCCAATGGAGTAGCGGAATCCTCCGTCGACCAGGCGTGAATGGGGTGAATGATCCGGGTGAGTAACTGAAGGCAAAACAAACGGAGGTAAGTTCAAGGCAAGCAATACGTAAACAAAAATAACAAAACAAATACTATCCAACTGGAGTCTGATACTATGGCACAACATACTGTTCATGGCTAACGATCCGGCAGGGAATGGAAGTCAGGTCAGAGCTTTTGAAGGGGAGAGATGATGATCAGGACAGGTGTGCAGATTACTGATGGGACACAGGTGCGGGTGAACATCAATCTCCCAACAAGCTAATTCGCCCGGCAACCAGACAGGGTGCGTTCCAGGACACCTGAAACACACTCCAGGACAGACACACAGGCAAACCCAGACTCAGGAAGCGGGATTCGTGACAGTCTCACACACTCTCTCTCTCTCTCTCTCTCTCTCTCTCTCTCTCTCTCTCTCTCTGTCTCTCTGTCTCTCTCACTCTCTCTGTCTCTGTCTCTCTGTCTCTCTCTCTCTCTCTGTCTCTCTCTCTCTCTCTCTGTCTCTCTCTCTCTCTCTCTCTCTCTCTGTCTCTCTGTCTCTCTGTCTCTCTCACTCTCTCTGTCTCTGTCTCTCTGTCTCTCTCACTCTCTCTGTCTCTCTGTCTCTCTCTCTCTCTGTCGCTCTCTCCCTCTCTCTCTCTCTCTGTCTCTCTCTCTCTCTCTCTCTCTGTCTCTCTGTCTCTCTCACTCTCTCTCTCTCTGTTTCTCTCTCTCTCTCTCTCTCTCTCACACAGTTATCTGGGAAAGGAAAGCTGAACCACAGTTATCTGGGAAAGGAAAGTTAAACCACATTCATTTCTCAACATTAAAAGATGTTATCTGTGTTTTATACAACATTTCTGACTTCAATTTCCCAGTAGTCCTCTAAACCTTGTTGACATCACACTTTGCTTTGATTTGATCTTAACTGACTTGCCTAGTTAAATAAATTGTGGACAAAATTGGCTTTGCTTGAGTGATGCGAGAGTTGATTATCATTCCCTCATTGTGTCTGAGAGTTGATTATCATTCCCTCATTGTGTCTGAGAGTTGATTATCATTCCCTCATTGTGTCTGAGAGTTGATTATCATTCCCTCATTGTGTCTGAGAGTTGATTATCATTCCCTCATTGTGTCTGAGAGTTGATTATCATTCCCTCATTGTGTCTGAGAGTTGATTATCATCCCTCATTGTGTCTGAGAGTTGATTATCATTCCCTCATTGTGTCTGAGAGTTGATTATCATTCCCTCATTGTGTCTGAGAGTTGATTATCATTCCCTCATTGTGTCTGAGAGTTGATTATCATTCCCTCATTGTGTCTGATGGTGGTCATTGTTCCTCTGGGTCTTCCATAATCTCATGTCTAGTAACGGGAACAGTCCTTGGCTTCCATATATATTGTTTTCCCAAATCATTTCCTTTTGTAGTTGCTCCAAACGCTCAATCCCTGGAATGTGTTAATTTGTAGGTTTGGCTCTTTGCTTCGTGCCGAACTGTGTGATCTCAACTCAAAATGGTCCAAATGGTCCTGGAAATTGTTTTGAGAATCCAAATATTAATCAGAGAAGATGGGATCTCTTTTCTTCCCCCCCCCCCTGCAGAGCTTGTTGTTAACTCCAGCCAGCTCTCACGGTGTCACGTCAGAATTAGACATTTATCCATGTTTGTCAAAGTTGTTTAAGGTTAAGTTTAGACATTAACTCTGAAGGGTAAAGGTTAGGAATTAACTCTGAATGGTTAAGGTTAGTCATTAACTCTGAATGGTTAAGGTTAGTCATTAACTCTGAATGGTTAAGGTTAGGCGTTAACTCTGAATGGTTAAGGTTAGGCGTTAACTCTGAATGGTTAAGGTTAGGCATTTACTATGAATGGTTAAGGTAATCCCCGTCCACAACACCCTCCATCCCCGTCCACAACACCCTCCGTCCCCGTCCACAACGCCCTCCGTCCCCGTCCACAACGCCCTCCGTCCCCGTCCACAACGCCCTCCGTCCCCGTCCACAACGCCCTCCGTCCCCGTCCACAACGCCCTCCGTCCCCGTCCACAACGCCCTCCGTCCCCGTCCACAACGCCCTCCGTCCCCGTCCACAACGCCCTCCGTCCCCGTCCACAACGCCCTCCGTCCCCGTCCACAACGCCCTCCGTCCCCGTCCACAACGCCCTCCGTCCCCGTTCACAACGCCCTCCGTCCCCGTCCACAACGCCCTCCGTCCCCGTCCACAACGCCCTCCGTCCCCGTCCACAACGCCCTCCGTCCCCGTCCACAACACCCTCCGTCCCCGTCCACAACACCCTCCGTCCCCGTCCACAACACCCTCCGTCCCCGTCCACAACACCCTCCGTCCCCGTCCACAACACCCTCCGTCCCCGTCCACAACACCCTCCGTCCCCGTCCACAACACCCTCCGTCCCCGTTCACAACACCCTCCGTCCCCGTTCACAACACCCTCCGTCCCCGTCCACAACACCCTCCGTCCCCGTTCACAACACCCTCCGTCCCCGTTCACAACACCCTCCGTCCCCGTCCACAACACCCTCCGTCCCCGTTCACAACACCCCCCGTCCCCGTCCACAACACCCTCCGTCCCCGTTCACAACACCCTCCGTCCCCGTCCACAACACCCTCCGTCCCCGTTCACAACACCCAGACAAAAAACCGAAACGTCAGCGCTCACTGCTGCCCCTAGTGGCTGGTTTCCACATCGTCTCCCCACGTCCTCAGACATGGATGGATGTTCAATACTGACTGGTTAACTCGGCTTCCCTCAACGATGTTCCCACCCTCCTGATGGCACATTTTGGTGGGCTGCAATGGGTAACACACACACACACACACACACACACACACACACACACACACACACACACACACACACACACACACACACACACACACACACACACACACACACACACACACACACACACACACGTAACAGTATAACTTTAGTCCGTCCCCTCGCCCCGAACCGGGCGCGAACCAGGGACCTTCTGCACACATCAACAACAGTCACCCAGGAAGCATCGTTACCCATCGCTCCACAAAAGCCGCGGCCCTTGCAGAGCAAGGGGAACCACTACTTCAAGGTCTCAGAGCGAGTGACGTCACCGATTGAAAGGCTATTAGCGCGCACCACCGCTAACTAGATAGCCATTTCACATCGGTTACACACACAGACTTGAGAAGAGCTTGTGAACACAGTGACAGTGACACAGAGGCATGTCTTATCAGAGGTATGTCCTATCAGAGGTATGTCTTATCAGAGGTATGTCCTATCAGAGGCATGTCCTATCAGAGGCATGTCCTATCAGAGGCATGTCTTATCAGAGGTATGTCCTATCAGAGGCATGTCCTATCAGAGGCATGTCCTATCAGAGGCATGTCCTATCAGAGGTATGTCTTATCAGAGGTATGTCCTATCAGAGGTATGTCCTATCAGAGGTATGTCTTATCAGAGGTATGTCTTATCAGAGGTATGTCCTATCAGAGGTATGTCTTATCAGAGGCATGTCCTATCAGAGGCATGTCCTGTCAGAGGTATGTCCTATCAGAGGCATGTCCTATCAGAGGCATGTCCTGTCAGAGGTATGTCCTATCAGAGGTATGTCCTGTCAGAGGTATGTCTTATCAGAGTTATGTCCTATCAAAGGCATGTCCTATCAGAGGCATGTCCTATCAGAGGTATGTCCTATCAGAGGCATGTCCTGTCAAAGGCATGTCCTATCAGAGGCATGTCCTATCAGAGGTATGTCTTATCAGAGGCATGTCCTATCAGAGGCATGTCCTGTCAGAGGTATGTCTTATCAGAGTTATGTCCTGTCAGAGGTATGTCTTATCAGAGTTATGTCCTATCAAAGGCATGTCCTATCAGAGGCATGTCCTATCAGAGGCATGTCCTGTCAGAGGTATGTCTTATCAGAGTTATGTCCTATCAAAGGCATGTCCTATCAGAGGCATGTCCTATCAGAGGCATGTCCTATCAGAGGCATGTCCTGTCAGAGGTATGTCTTATCAGAGTTATGTCCTATCAGAGTTATGCCCTATCAGAGGCATGTCCTATCAGAGGCATGTCCTGTCAAAGGTATGTCTTATCAGAGTTATGTCCTGTCAGAGGTATGTCTTATCAGAGTTATGTCCTATCAAAGGCATGTCCTATCAGAGGCATGTCCTGTCAGAGGCATGTCTTATCAGAGTTATGTCCTATCAAAGGCATGTCCTATCAGAGGCATGTCCTGTCAGAGGTATGTCTTATCAGAGTTATGTCCTATCAGAAGCGTCCTATCAGAGTTATGCCCTATCAGAGTTATGCCCTAAAAGAGGCATGCCCTATCAGAGGCGTCCTATCAGAGTTATGCCCTATCAGAGGCGTCCTATCAGAGTTATGCCCTATCAGAGTTATGCCCTATCAGAGTTATGCCCTATCAGAGTTATGCCCTAAAAGAGGCATGTCCTATCAGAGGTATGTCTTATCAGAGGTATGTCTTATCAGAGGCATGTCATATCAGAGGCATGTCCTGTCAGAGGTATGTCTTATCAGTTATGTCCTATCAGAGGTATGTCCTATCAGAGACATGTCCTGTCAGAGATGCAGAATGTCGCATCTGTTTAGTTTGAAAGTGAAGGTCATTTATTTTGTTCTCCAGAAAAATATGTTCTTTCTTCTGCCATCATTTCAGAGCGTTCAACACACAGCTCAGTACAACACTTAATTTACTAGCCAGGGCTAGTGGGCTAGTGGGCTAGCGGGCTAGCTTAATTTACTAGCCAGGGCTAGTGGGCCAGCTTAATTTACTAGCTTGGGCTAGCGGGCTAGCGGGCCAGCTTAATGTACTAGCCAGGGCTAGTGGGCTAGCGGGCCAGCGGGCCAGCTTAATTTTCTAGCCAGGGCTAGCGGGCCAGCGGGCCAACTTAATTTACTAGCCAGGGCTAGAGGGCTAGTGGGCCAGCTTAATTTACTAGCCAGGGCTAGCTTGCTAGCGGGCTAGTGGGCCAGCTTAATTTCCTAGCCAGGGCCAGCGGGCCAACTAAATTTCCAAGCCAGGGCTAGTGGGCTAATGGGCCAGCTTAATTTACTAGCCAGGGCCAGCGGGCCAACTTAATTTACTAGCCAGGGCTAGCGGGCGAGTGGGCCAGCTTAATTTACTAGCCAGGGCTAGCGGGCTAGTGGGCCAGCTTAATTTACTAGCCAGGGCTAGCGGGCTAGCGGGCTAGTGGGCCAGCTTAATTTACTAGCCAGGGCTAGCGGGCTAGCGGGCCAGCTTAATTTCTACCTCTGGTGATAAGTAAGCAAAGTAATGTATAATTGTACTTGCGGTCACAGAAGGTGGAGCAGACAGGCCCTCTGGCAAGGGCTTTACAGTGATGTCATCATGTCACCACATGCCAGGGGTGCTTTGTAACTGTCACAGGCCAGGAGTACCGGAGAACACACACACACACACACACACACACACACACACACACACACACACACACACACACACACACACACACACACACACATGCTGTTTATCCCACACCGTGGCAACCTGTCTGGAGGGCTCCCAGACATCATCATCAAAGGCAGCACCCCAAATGGCACCCTATTCCATATCTAGTGCCCTACTTTTATCCCAAATGGCACCCTATTCCATATCTAGTGTCCTACTTTTATCCCAAATGGCACCCTATTCCATATCTAGTGTCCTACTTTTATCCCAAATGGCACCCTATTCCATATCTAGTGTCCTACTTTTATCCCAAATGGCACCCTATTCCATATCTAGTGCCCTACTTTTATCCCAAATGGCACCCTATTCCATATCTAGTGCCCTACTTTTATCCCAAATGGCACCCTATTCCATATCTAGTGCCCTACTTTTATCCCAAATGGCACCCTATTCCATATCTAGTGCCCTACTTTTATCCCAAATGGCACCCTATTCCATATCTAGTGCCCTACTTTTATCCCAAATGGCACCCTATTCCCTGTATTGTGCACTACTTTTAACCAAGGTCTATAAGGCACATAGGGCTCGGGTCAAAAGTAGTGCACTCTGTAAGGAATGGGGTGTCATTTGGGATGTGAACAAAGTGTCCTCTTACTCTGAGCGTCTTCCAAAGATGACTTCATTCATTCTGCTGGGTGTCTCCCAATTATGACATCGCTGCTGCGCTAGTTCAGGTTCTAGTGGTGAGTCACTCTCCTGAACACTTCCTGTCTGCAACAGACCACATGGAAATGGAAGGAATAGAATGGAGAATTATTGTAACGATATATTGAACATTTGCAGAAAAGTCTGTTTTGGTCCCATTAGAAATGATCTTTTTGTGCCTTTTACTAGACGTCTCATTATAAACATAAATATAGGTTGTACTTACAACGGTGGTTGTTCTTTATCCTGCTACTGGTCACTAATACTCCTGTTAACTTGTATATATTACCATTAGCAGGGCCGGATGAATGAATTAAGAAATCATAGGCCTCGGGGCTTTGTTTTTTTAATCGTTGTATTGATTTATCATCTGTTATTAAATTATGCTCTCTGGTGTATTTTAAATATTAAGAGCGGGCTCCTGTGGCCGGATAAAAATAAATAAATAAAATGTAATTTTTATTAGTATTTTTTTTGTTGCATCTTGGGACACCTATGGACCTGACTCACACAATTGACCAGTCACATTTATGTATTATGCGTTTATTTTCTTTTCATTTGTATTAATCAGTTACCCAATCAAGTCAGGGCCCGAAACTTACCCACGTGCGCCATGTACCTCCTCTCCTTCCCCCCCATCTGATGATTAGCGGCAGCCAGTAGTGGTACGTGGGTTAAATCACTGGGGAAGCGCCAATCCAGGGACATAAAGCCATATTTACAACCTTTGTGTTGTGATAATTGCGTTGTTTGCTCGATAACCTGTTAGTTCGTATGCCTTGCCATCATGATATATAGGCCTAAAGGCCGAGACAATAACAAGACACAGTGGCAGAATAAATTCAAACACACCTTTGTTTCATCACAAAACCGGAGAGCGACCTCTGGCCGGTGAAGTCCACAAAGAATAATGCAAAATGTATATAGGTTCTGAAATGTTGTGAAATAGCACAGTTACAAAATAGAAATCGAACTGGATGGACATCAGAAATAGAGGAAGGACTAAGAACAAACAAAATATAACTATTGTAAAATAGATTGTGTCTGTAAAATGTGTATAAGATGTATAAACTGAAGGTAGAAGCCTAAGTGTTTATTAGTTTACTCCAATATGGGGGGAGGGTGGTGGGGATGCGGGGAACAATAAAGGTATACTCTTAAAAAAGTGTGTATGTGTATATTTATATGCATTTAAAATATATATATATATTTCACCTTTATTTTGTGTGGGGTTGCTTCTCAGCCAAGGGAGTGGGCTCACTCACAATTTTTGGACACAGCCATGAATAAAGAATGGTACCAACACATCCCCCGAGAGCAACTTCTCCCAACCATCCATAAGTGGCTCGGTTGAACAAAACATAGATATTTTGGGTCCATGGCCAGGAAACTCCCCAGACCTTAATCCCATTGAGAACTTGTGGTCAATCCTCAAGAGGCGGGTGGACAAACAAAAACTCACATATTCTGACAAACTCCAAGCATTGATTATGCAAGAATGGGCTGCCATCAGTCAGGATGTGGCCCAGAAGTTAATTGACAGCATGCCAGGGTGGATTGCAGAGGTCTTGAAAAAGAAGGGTCAACACTGCAAATATTGACTCTTTGCATCAACTTCATGTAATTGTCAATAAAAGCCTTTGACACTTATGAAATGCTTGTAATTATACTTCAGTATTCCATAGTAACATCTGACAAAAATATCTAGACACTGAAGCAGCAAACTTTGTGGAAATTAATATTTGTGTCATTCTCAAAACTTTTGGCCACGACTGTATATGGATATATATATTTACCCCCAAAAATATATGATGGGATTGGAAATGATGCAGACAATTACATTGATGGAAGCAACAATCTATCTGCTATATTAAACTGATCCAACACTCAGACATCATTACAGATAGCCAGGGGCTCCAACACTCAGCCAAAGCCAGGGGCTCCAACACTCAGACATCATTACAGATAGCCAGGGGCTCCAACACTCAGACATCATTACAGATAGCCAGGGGCTCCAACACTTAGACATCATTACAGATAGCCAGGGGCTCCAACACTCAGACATCATTACAGATAGCCAGGGGCTCCAACACTCAGACATCATTACAGATAGCCAGGGGAACACTCCAACACTCAGACATCATTACAGATAGCCAGGGGCTCCAACACTCAGACATCATTACAGATAGCCAGGGGAACACTCCAACACTCAGACATCATTACAGATAGCCAGGGGGACACTCCAACACTCAGACATCATTACAGATAGCCAGGGGCTCCAACACTCAGACATTATTACAGATAGCCAGGGGCTCCAACACTCAGACATCATTACAGATAGCCAGGGGCTCCAACACTCAGACATCATTACAGATAGCCAGGGGCTCCAACACTCAGACATCATTACAGATAGCCAGGGGCTCCAACACTCAGACATCATTACAGAAAGCCAGGGGCTCCAACACTCAGACATCATTACAGATAGCCAGGGGCTCCAACACTCAGACATCATTACAGATAGCCAGGGGCTCCAACACTTAGACATCATTACAGATAGCCAGGGGCTCCAACACTCAGACATCATTACAGATAGCCAGGGGCTCCAACACTCAGACATCGTTACAGATAGCCAGGGGCTCCAACACTCAGACATCATTACAGATAGCCAGGGGCTCCAACACTCAGACATCATTACAGAAAGCCAGGGGAACACTCCAACACTCAGACATCATTACAGATAGCCAGGGGCTCCAACACTCAGACATCATTACAGAAAGCCAGGGGCTCCAACACTCAGACATCATTACAGATAGCCAGGGGCTCCAACACTCAGACATCATTACAGATAGCCAGGGGCTCCAACACTCAGACATCATTACAGATAGCCAGGGGCTCCAACACTCAGACATCATTACAGATAGCCAGGGGCTCCAACACTCAGACATCATTACAGAAAGCCAGGGGCTCCAACACTCAGACATCATTACAGAAAGCCAGGGGCTCCAACACTCAGACATCATTACAGATAGCCAGGGGCTCCAACACTCAGACATCATTACAGATAGCCAGGGGCTCCAACACTCAGACATCATTACAGATAGCCAGGGGCTCCAACACTCAGACATCATTTACAAACGCAGTATTTGTGTTCAATGAGTCCACCGGATCAGAGGCAGTAGGGAACACAACGCATTACATTGATAGGTGTGTGAATTGGACTATATCGATGTCCTGCCTGAGCACTTTTGAGTTTCAGCGAAAATGTATGGAGTAAAAAAGTACATATTTTCTTTAGGAATGTAGTGGATTAAACGTAAAAGTAGTCAAAAATATAAGTAGTAAATTAAAGTATAGATACCGACAAAAAACGACTTAAGTAGTACTTCAAAGTATTTTTACATAGTTACTTTACTTCACTGGCAAAAAGAGAGGGATAGAGAGAGGGGAGGATAGAGAGAGGGGAGGATAGAGAGAGGAGAGGATAGAGAGAGGGGAGGATAGAGAGAGGGAAGGATAGAGAGAGGGATAGAAAGAAAGAGAGAAGGATAGAGAGATGGATAGAAAGAAAGAGGGAAGGATAGAGAGAGGGGAGGATAGAGAGAGAGGGTTAGATAGAGAGAAAGAAGGATAGAGAGAGGGATAGAAAGAAAGAGAGAAGGATAGAGAGATGGATAGAAAGAAAGAGGGAAGGATAGAGAGAGGGGAGGATAGAGAGAAAGAATGATAGAGAGAGGGATAGAAAGAAAGAGAGAAGGATAGAGAGAAGGGAGGATAGAGAGACAGAAGGACAGAGAGAGGGGAGGATAGAGAGAGGGGAGGATAGAGAGATGGAAGGATAGAGAGAGGGGAGGATAGAGAGAGGGGAGGATAGAGAGATGGAAGGATAGAGAGAGGGATAGATAGAGAGAGGGGTGGATAGAGAGAGGGAAGGATAGAGAGAGAAATGGATAGAGAGAGGGAAGAATAGAGAGAGGGAATGATAGAGAGAGGGATAGATAGATAGAGAGTGGGAAGGATAGAGAGAGGGATGGATAGAGAGAGGGAAGGATAGAGAGAGAAATGGATAGAGAGAGGGAAGAATAGAGAGAGGGAATGAAAGAGAGGGGAGGATAGAGAGAGGGGAGGATAGAGAGAGGGACGGATAGAGGGGAGGATAGAGAGAGGGGAGGATAGAGAGAGGGAAGGATAGAGAGAGGGAAGGATAGAGAGAGGGAAGGATAGAGAGAGGGACGGATAGAGAGATGGATGGATAGAGAGCGGGAAGGATAGAGAGAGAGGGGATAGAGAGAGGGAAGAATAGAGAGAGGGAATGATAGAGAGAGGGATAGATAGAGAGATGGATAGATAGAGGGAAGGATAGAGAGAGAAAGAGACTAATAATATTGTCCTTATTCATGTGAACGTTCCAGAAACCAAAATACATATACATATAATATATGCCCGATTGGAATGCACTGTTGTGGCCTCTTCAAATTCAATGACTTTTATTTTATAAAGCCCTTTTTACATCAGTAAAAAACCCAGCCTAAAACCCTCAAAAGACAAGCAATGCAGATGCAGAAGCACAGTGGCTAAGAAAAGCTCACAATTCTTAAATGTTTTAAATTAATTTTTTAGAAGGCAGGAACCTGGGAAGAAACCTAGAGAGGAACCAGGCTACGAGGATTGGCCAGTCCTCTTCTGGACTCTTTACCATCTCTTTACTGTGTGAACCTGTCTATTTGCTATTTGGGATGCAGATTGATAAAACACTCAAATATTCGGTTAAACATGCAGCGTCCTCTGTGGTGTGGCTGTCCTGCCCTGCCTCCTGGGTAATTATGGTAATAACTCAGCCGTGAGGGGCAAGGACGGAGTGCTGGGGAGGACAAGGTCAGGGCGGGGAGCGGAGAGGGAGCGGGAGAGGAGGAGGGGAAAGGGAGAGGAGGTGGTCTAGGTGGACTGGGAAGCAGTAACGATCAGGAGCGGGAGCGGGCGCCGTCCCATAAAACCGTTGCTGTCACAGTGGAGGCCAGAGGACGAATGTACAGGAACTTCCGATAAGGAAGTATGAGGTATACCGTGTTAGAAGACTAAATAGTGTGACCTTGGTGGGGCTATAGGAAGGAAGTTATGTATATCTATGTGTCCCATAGAGGTAACGTCCAGTTTAGGGAAGGACGTTGAAAACACCACAGGAATTGTGGTATTTGACTGAGGATCTGATTTTTTAAATGTATTTAATTTAACCATTATTTAACTAGGCAAGTCAGTTAAGAACAAATTCTTATTTTGAATGACGGCCTAGGAACGGTGGGTTAACTGCCTTGTTCAGGGTCACCTCTCTCTCTCTCTCTCTCTCTCTCTCTCTCTCTCTCTCTCTCTCTCTCTCTCTCTCTCTCTCTCTGTCTCTCTCTCTCTCTCTCTCTCTCTCTCTCTCTCTCTCTCTCTCTCTCTGTGTCTCTCTCTCTCTCTCTCTCTCTCTCTCTCTGTCTCTCTCTCTCTCTCTCTCTCTCTCTCTCTCTCTCTCTCTCTCTCTCTCTCTCTCTCTCTCTCTCTCTCTCTCTCTCTCTCTGTGGGGCCTAAATAACCCATGTTCCTATTTTAAACAAGCCTTTATTTAGACTGCAGTTAGTTTGAGAGAACAAATGCCATAATAACATGATATGCCTGAGATTACGTCCAAATACATGACTGAAAGAACTAGAGAGGAAACAGGGCTTTAGAAGGTTGGAAGAGGGGGGAGAGGAAACACAGGGCTTTAGAAGGTTGGAAGAGAGGGGAGAGGAAACACAGGGCTTTAGAAGGTTGGAAGAAAGGGGAGAGGAAACACAGGGCTTTAGAAGGTTGGAAGAGAGGGGAGAGGAAACACAGGGCTTTAGAAGGTTGGAAGAAAGGGGAGAGGAAACACAGGGCTTTAGAAGGTTGGAAGAGAGGGGAGAGGAAACACAGGGCTTTAGAAGGTTGGAAGAGAGGGGAGAGGAAACACAGGGCTTTAGAAGGTTGGAAGAGAGGGGAGAGGAAACACGGGGCTTTAGAAGGTTGGAAGAGAGGGGAGAGGAAACGCAGGGCTTTAGAAGGTTGGAAGAGAGGGGAGAGGTAACACGGGGCTTTAGAAGGTTGGAAGAGAGGGGAGAGGAAACACAGGGCTTTAGAAGGTTGGAAGAGAGGGGAGAGGAAACACGGGGCTTTAGAAGGTTGGAAGAGAGGGGAGAGGAAACACAGGGCTTTAGAAGGTTGGAAGAGAGGGGAGAGGAAACACGGGGCTTTAGAAGGTTGGAAGAGAGGGGAGAGGAAACACAGGGCTTTAGAAGGTTGGAAGAGAGGGGAGAGGAAACACAGGGCTTTAGAAGGTTGGAAGAGAGGGGAGAGGAAACACAGGGCTTTAGAAGGTTGGAAGAGAGGGGAGAGGAAACACAGGGCTTTAGAAGGTTGGAAGAGAGGGGAGAGGAAACACAGGGCTTTAGAAGGTTGGAAGAGAGGGGAGAGGAAACACAGGGCTTTAGAAGGTTGGAAGAAAGGGGAGGGGAAACACAGGGCTTTAGAAGGTTGGAAGAGAGGGGAGAGGAAACACAGGGCTTTAGAAGGTTGGAAGAAAGGGGAGAGGAAACACAGGGCTTTAGAAGGTTGGAAGAGAGGGGAGAGGAAACACAGGGCTTTAGAAGGTTGGAAGAGAGGGGAGAGGAAACACAGGGCTTTAGAAGGTTGGAAGAGAGGGGAGAGGAAACACGGGGCTTTAGAAGGTTGGAAGAGAGGGGAGAGGAAACGCAGGGCTTTAGAAGGTTGGAAGAGAGGGGAGAGGTAACACAGGGCTTTAGAAGGTTGGAAGAGAGGGGAGAGGAAACACAGGGCTTTAGAAGGTTGGAAGAGAGGGGAGAGGAAACACGGGGCTTTAGAAGGTTGGAAGAGAGGGGAGAGGAAACACAGGGCTTTAGAAGGTTGGAAGAGAGGGGAGAGGAAACACGGGGCTTTAGAAGGTTGGAAGAGAGGGGAGAGGAAACACAGGGCTTTAGAAGGTTGGAAGAGAGGGGAGAGGAAACACAGGGCTTTAGAAGGTTGGAAGAGAGGGGAGAGGAAACACAGGGCTTTAGAAGGTTGGAAGAGAGGGGAGAGGAAACACAGGGCTTTAGAAGGTTGGAAGAGAGGGGAGAGGAAACACAGGGCTTTAGAAGGTTGGAAGAGAGGGGAGAGGAAACACAGGGCTTTAGAAGGTTGGAAGAGAGGGGAGAGGAAACACAGGGCTTTAGAAGGTTGGAAGAGAGGGGAGAGGAAACACAGGGCTTTAGAAGGTTGGAAGAGAGGGGAGAGGAAACACAGGGCTTTAGAAGGTTGGAAGAGGGGAGAGGAAACACGGGGCTTTAGAAGGTTGGAAGAGGGGAGAGGAAACACAGGGCTTTAGAAGGTTGGAAGAGAGAGGAGAGGAAACACGGGGCTTTAGAAGGTTGGAAGAGAGGGGGGAGGAAACACAGGGCTTTAGAAGGTTGGAAGAGAGGGGAGAGGAAACACAGGGCTTTAGAAGGTTGGAAGAGAGGGGAGAGGAAACACAGGGCTTTAGAAGGTTGGAAGAGAGGGGAGAGGAAACACAGGGCTTTAGAAGGTTGGAAGAGAGGGGAGAGGAAACACAGGGCTTTAGAAGGTTGGAAGAGAGGGGAGAGGAAACACAGGGCTTTAGAAGGTTGGAAGAGAGGGGAGAGGAAACACAGGGCTTTAGAAGGTTGGAAGAGAGGGGAGAGGAAACACAGGGCTTTAGCAGGTTGGAAGAGAGGGGAGAGGAAACACAGGGCTTTAGAAGGTTGGAAGAGAGGGGAGAGGAAACACAGGGCTTTAGAAGGTTGGAAGAGAGGGGAGAGGAAACACAGGGCTTTAGAAGGTTGGAAGAGAGGGGAGAGGAAACACAGGGCTTTAGAAGGTTGGAAGAGGGGGGAGAGGAAACACAGGGCTTTAGAAGGTTGGAAGAGGGGGGGAGAGGAAACACATGTTCTATGTGTCCTAACACATTGTCACATTAAAATGTAGATATAGGGTAACAGCGACTTCAGCTGCCTTAGCATAACGACTGGAAGTCTATGGGATCAGCTTACGTTAGCAATGGCTCCAGAAACCACCTCCAACTTCCCTTCAAGCTGCACGCAGAGACATATACCTTGTATGCCTGAGTTCATCTGACTTTGGGTAAGTAGGAAAAATATTGAACTATCCGTTTTAATTCATTGATCCTTACTTTTTTGTCTTGATATGGTCTGAAGGTGTTCTCGTCAACTAAAAGATTCCAAAAGGTCTTAGTCGACATTACTGTGATATTTTTTAAGCAAGGTGAGCTACATTTGGAATATTAAACATGTGTACACCAATAGGTCATTTTGTGATGACAGCAACCAGCTATATACAGTAACAAGTCCTAAAGATAGTATCAAGCTTGGCCGTGCCTCTGGCTATTGTTGTGCTTTCAGATTGCATATTTGGGCTCATTTATGCCGATCAATGATGTGACCGTAACATCAGCAACATAGGGGTCAAAGTTGAGAAACATCAGACTGTTCCAGCACCCCAGCCTTCTGCTTTATTAAACCCAGTTCATGCTGACCTAATTTTATTCATAAAATTTAATAATAATAATAATTAATAAATCTAATACTTTATTCACCTAGCTGCACTTCACTGAGACCTCTCACCTGCAAAAAACAAATGTAAATATACATATGTATTTGTGTCTACCGGTTAGTGCTAAAAGCAACAATTTCTTGCGTCCACATGTAGGGCATTACTTGGGACTAGGACCGAGACGAAATAGGGTACCATTTGAGACACAGACAGTATTTTAATAGAGAGTGTATTGGAGTGGAGTCAGGAGTGCTGCTGTGTACTGAGGTAGCATAGTCAGCATGTAGAGTCCGGGTTCTGTGACCACCACTAGCTGCAGTTGAAGTCGGAAGTTTACATACACTTAGGTCGGAGTCATTAAAACTCGTTTTATCAACCACTCCACACATTTCTTGTTAACAAACTATAGTTTTGGCAAGTCGGTTAGGACATCTACTTTGTGCATGAAACAAGTAATTTTTCCAACAATTGTTTACAGACAGATTATTTCACTTATAAACTCACTGTATCACAATTCCAGTGAGTCAGAAGTTTACGTACACTAAGTGGACTGTGCCTTTAAACAGCTTGGAAAATTCCAGAAAATTATGTCATGGCTTTAGAAGCTTCTGATAGACAAATTTACATTGTTTGAGTCAATTGGAGGTGTACCTGTGGATATATTTCAAGGCCTACCTTCAAACTCAGTGCATCTTTGCTTGACATCATGGGGAAACTCAAAAGAAATCAGCCAAGATCTCAGAAAATCTTTTGTAGACCTCCACAAGTCTGGTTCATCCTTGGGAGCAATTTCCAAACGCCTGAAGGTACCACGTTCATCTGTACAAACAATAGTACGCTAGTATAAACACCATGGGACCACGCAGCCGTCATACCGCTCAGGAAGGAGACGCGTTCTGTCTCCTAGAGATGAACGTACTTTGGTGTGAAAAGTGAAAATCAATCCCAGAACAACAGCAAAGGACCTTGTGAAGATGCTGGAAGAAACAGGTACAAAAGTATCTATATCCACAGTAAAACGAGTCCTATATCAACATAACCTGAAAGGCCGCTCAGCAAGGATGAAGCCACTGCTCCAAAAGCGCCATAAAAAAGCCAGACTACGGTTTGCAACTGCACATGGGGACAAAGATCATATTTTTTGGAGAAATGTCCTTGTCTGATGAAACAAAAATAGAACTGTTTGGCCATAATGACCATCGTTATGTTTGGAGGAAAAAGGGGGAGGCTTGTGCTGCAGGAGGGACTGGTGCACTTCACAAAATAGATGGCATCGTGAGGAAGAAAAATTATGTGGATATATTGAAGCAACATCTCAAGACATCAGTCAGGAAGTTAAAGCTTGGTCGCAAATGGGTCTTCCAAATGAACAATGACCCCAAGCATACTTCGAAAGTTGTGGCAAAATGTCTTAAGGACAACAAAGTCAAGGTATTGGAGTGGCCATCACAAAGCCCTGACCTCAATCCTATAGAAAATTTGTGGGCAGAACTGAAAATGTGTGTGGCGAGCAAGGAGGCCTACAAACCTGACTCAGTTACACCAGCTCTGTCAGGAGGAATGGGCCAAAATTCACCCAACTTATTGTGGGAAGCTTGTGGAAGGCTACCCAAAACGTTTGACCCAGGTGAAACAATTTAAAGGCAATGCTACCAAATACTAATTGAGTGTATGTAAACCTCTGTGTCACGTTCCTGACCGGTTTTCTGTTATTTTGTATGTGTTTGACGGTCAGGGCGTGAGTTTGGGTGGGTAGTCTATGTTATGTGTTTCTATGTTTGTTTAAGGGTGACCTGATATGGCTCTCAATTAGAGGCAGGTGGTTTTCATTTCCTCTGATTGAGAGTCATATTAAGGTAGGTGTTTTCACATTGTTTGTTGTGGGTGGTTGTCTCCTGTGTCTGTGTCTATGTACGTTGCGCCACACGGGACTGTTTTCGGTTTGTTTGTTCGTTTGTTCGGTTTATGTAGTCTGTTCCTGTTTCATGCGTTCTTCGTGTCATGTAAGTTCTTATGTTCAGGTGCGTCTACGTCGTTTGTTGTTTTGTAGGTTGTTAAAGTGTTTTCGTGTTTTTTCGTCTTTAATTTAATAAATCATGTCATATCAAGAAGCTGCATTTTGGTTCAATCCCTGCTCCTCCTCTTCGGATGAAGAGGAGGAGGAACGCCGTTACACTCTGACCCATTGGGAATGTGACGAAATAAATAAAAGCTGAAATAAATCATTCTCTCTACTATTATTCTGATATTTCACATTCTTAAAATATAGTGGTGATCATAACTGACCTAAGACAGGGACTTTTTACTAGGATTAAATGTCAGGAATTGTGAAAAACTGAGTTTAAATGTATTTGGCTAACGTGTATGTAAACTTCCGTCTTCAACTGTAGGTGCTAGGACCAGTAACCACTATTAGATAGATGATAGGACCAATGACCACCACTAGATAGATGCTAAGACCAATTACCACCACTGGATAGATGCTAGGACCAATTACCACTACACGCTAGATGCTAGAACCAATTACCACCACACGCTAGATGCTAAGACCAATTACCACCACTAGATGGATGAGAGGACCAGTGACCAACACTCGATAGAGGGGGGGACCAGAGGTCGACCGATTAATCGGCATGGCCGATTAATTAGGGCCGATTTAAAGTTTTCATAACAATCGGTAATCTGCATATTTGGACGTAGATTATGGCCGATTACATTGCAATCCACGAACGAGGAGACTGCGTGGCAGGCTGACCACCTGTTACGCGGGTGCAGCAAGGAGCCAAGGTAAGTTGCTAGCTAGCATTGAACTTATAAAAAACAATAAATCTTAACATAATCACTAGTTAACTACACATGGTTGATGATATTACTAGGTTAACTAGCTTGTCTTGCTTTGTATATAATCAATGCGGTGCCTGTTAATTTATCATCGAATCACAGCCTACTTCGCCAAACGGGTGATGATTTAACAAAAGCTAATTCGCGAAAAAAACACAAGCGTTGCACCAATGTACCTAACCATAAACATCAATGCCTTTCTTAAAATCAATACACAAGTATATTTTTTTAAACCTGCATATTTAAGATAAAATAAATTCATGTTATCAGGCAATATTAATTAGGGAAATTGTGTCACTTCTCTTGCGTTCAGTGCAAGCAGAGTCAGGGTATATGCAGCAGTTTGGGCCGCCTGGCTCGTTGCGAACTGTGTGAAGACCATTTCTTCCTAACAAAGACCGTAATTAATTTTCCAGAATTTACGTAATTAAGACATAACATTGAAGGTTGTGCAATGTAACAGCAATATTTAGACTTATGGATGCCACCCGTTAGATAAAATACGTAACGGTTCCGTATTTCACTGAAAGAATAAACGTTTTGTTTTCGAAATGATAATTTCCGGATTTGACCATATTAATGACCTACGGCTCGAATTTCTGTGTGTTCTTTATATTATAATTAAGTCTATGATTTGATATTTGATAGAGCAGTCTGACTGAGCGGTGGTAGGCAGCAGCAGGCTCGTAAGCATTCATTCAAACAGCACTTTACTGCGTTTGCCAGCAGCTCTTCGCTGTGCTTGAAGCACAGCGCTGTTTATGACTTCAAGCCTATCAACTCCCGAGATTAGGCTGGCAATACTAAAGTGCCTATAAGAAAATCCAATAGTCAAAGGTATATGAAATACAAATCGTTTAGAGAGAAATAGTCCAATAATAACTACAACATAAAATTTCTAATCTGGGAAAATTGAAGACTCATTTTAAAAGGAACCACCAGCTTTCATATGTTCTCATGTTCTGAACAAGGAACTTAAACGTTAGCTTTCTTACATGGCACATATTGCACTTCCACTATCTTCTCCAACACTTTGTTTTTGCATTATTTAAACCAAATTTAACATGTTTCATTATTTATTTGAGATGAAATATATTTTATTTATGTATTAAATTAAGTTAAAATAAAAGTGTTCATTCAGTATTGTTGTAATTGTCATTATTACAAATATATATATATAAAAATCGACCGAATAATCGGTATCCGCCTCGGTTGTTTTTCCTCAAATTTGCTTTGTTAAAATCTCCAGCTACAATAAATACGGCCTTAGGATATGTGGTTTCCAGTTTGCATAAAGTCCAGTGTAGTTCCTTGAGGGCCGCCATGGTATCGGCTTGAGTGGGAATATACACGACTGTGGCTATAACCAAAGAGAATTCTCTTAGAAGGTAATGCGGTCGGCATTTGATTGTGAGGTATTCTAGGTCGGATGAACAAAATTACTTGAGTTTCTTTATGTTATTACAATCACACCATGAGTCATTAATCATGAAACACCCACCACCACCTTTCTTCTTCCTGGAGAGTTCTTTATTCCTGTCTGCACGATGAACTGAGAACCCAGCTGGCTGTATGGACGGGAACAGTATATCCGGAGAGAGATGTACTGAAAACCCAGCTGGCTGTATGGACGGGGACAGTATATCCGGAGAGAGCCATGATTCCTTGAAACAGAGTATGTTACAGTCCCTGATGTCTCTCTGGAAGGAGATCCTCGCCCTGAGCTCGTCTACTTTATTGTCCAGAGACTGAACATTAGCGAGTAATATACTCGGAAGCGGAGGATGGTGTGCCCGCCTCCTGAGTCAGACTAGAAGTCCACTCCGAATACCTCTTCTCCGCCGGCGGCGTTTTGGAGTTTCCTCTGGGATAAGTTACCGCCGCTCTTCTTTCTAAAAGTTATTTCCGGCTGTATTGTGACAACACAAAAAAACATTTGTTCTTGGCCAATAACACAAAAAACTAACTAAATACTGTAAAGTTGCTTAGGAGCTAGAAGCAGAGCTTCATGTCTGTCGGCGCCATCTTATTTAAGTCCGTCATCTGTTGAGTAAACTATATTTGACTTGGACATTGTACAGGACATTGCACAGGACATTACACAGGACATTACACAGGACATTACACAGGACATTGTACAGGACATTGCACAGGACATTGCACAGGACATTACACAGCACATTGCACAGGACATTGTACAGGACATTACACAGGACATTGTACAGGACATTGTACAGGACATTACACAGGACATTACACAGGACATTACACAGCACATTGCACAGGACATTGTACAGGACATTACACAGGACATTACACAGGACATTACACAGGACATTACACAGGACATTGTACAGGACATTGTACAGGACATTGTACAGGACATTACACAGGACATTACACAGGACATTGCACAGGACATTACACAGGACATTGTACAGGACATTGTACAGGACATTACACAGGACATTACACAGGACATTACACAGCACATTGCACAGGACATTGTACAGGACATTACACAGGACATTGTACAGGACATTGTACAGGACATTGTACAGGACATTGTACAGGACATTGTACAGGAATTTGTACAGGACATTACACAGGACATTACACAGGACATTACACAGGACATTGCACAGGACATTACACAGGACATTGTACAGGACATTGCACAGGACATTACACAGGACATTACACAGGACATTGTACAGGACATTACACAGGACATTACACAGGACATTACACAGGACATTACACAGGACATTACACAGGACATTGTACAGGACATTGCACAGGACATTACACAGGACATTGTACAGGACATTGCACAGGACATTACACAGGACATTGTACAGGAATTTGTACAGGACATTACACAGGACATTACACAGGACATTACACAGGACATTGCACAGGACATTACACAGGACATTGTACAGGACATTGCACAGGACATTACACAGGACATTGTACAGGACATTACACAGGACATTGTACAGGACATTACACGGGACATATCTTCTTCCGAAGAGGAGGAGGACAGCCGTTACAATTCACAGCTTCTCCCTTCTTCACCCCTGTAACGGAACATCCAGTCATCATTTATTTTTATTCCCTCCTCTCTTCCACAGATGAAATGGATCCTTCAACTTATATAGGACAAGGATGTGCATGCCTTCTGTCATCACCCGCTGAATTATTCTCCATTCTTCTGGCAGAGAGAGAGAGAGAGAGGGAGAGATGAGGAGAGGGGAGAAGGAGAGAGAGAGAGATAGAGGGGAAAGAGGGATAGATATAGAGAGAGGGGAGGCAGACAGACAGACAGACAGACAGACAGACAGACAGACAGACAGACAGACAGACAGACAGACAGACAGACAGACAGACAGACAGACAGACAGACAGACAGACAGAGAGAGAGAGAGAGAGAGAGAGAGAGAGAGAGAGAGAGAGAGAGAGAGAGAGAGAGAGAGAGAGAGAGAAAAGGAAGGAGAGAGGGCCTTCCGATGATAAAGAGAAAGAGTTTGGCATGCAACTTAGGGGAAAAAGTAAGTCATTTATTCAAATCAGGACATGGTGAGTGGATTAGGGGTTCAATTAGAGGGGGTGTACAGAGGATGGGTAATTAGACATGACTGAGCAGTATACTTAGAGAGATGGAGAGGTTGAGGGATGGAGAGATGTTGAGGGATGGAGGGATGGAGAAATGGAGAGATGGAGGGATGGAGAGGTCGAGGGATGAGAGGTCGAGGGATGGAGGGATGTAGAGACGGAGAGATGGAAAGGTCGAGGGATGGCGAGATGGAGAGGTCAAGGGATGGAGAGGTCGAGGAATGGAGAGGTCGAGGGATGGAGGGATGTAGAGACGGAGAGATGGAAAGGTCGAGGGATGGCGAGATGGAGAGGTCAAGGGATGGAGAGGTCGAGGAATGGAGAGGTCGAGGGATGGAGGGATGTAGAGATGGAGAGGTCGAGGGATGGAGAGGTCGAGGAATGGAGAGGTCGAGGGATGGAGGGATGTAGAGATGGAGAGATGGAGAGGTCAAGGGATGGAGGGATGTAGAGATGGAGAGATGGAGAGGTCGAGGGATGGAGAGGTCGAGGGATGGAGGGATGTAGAGATGGAGAGATGGAGAGGTCAAGGGATGGAGGGATGTAGAGGTGGAGAGGTGGAGAGATGGAGAGGTCGAGGGATGGAGGGATGTAGAGGTGGAGAGGTGGAGAGATGGAGAGGTCAAGGGATGAGAGATGGAGGGATGGAGAGACGGAGATGTCGAAGGATGGAGAGGGAGGGATGGAAATATGGAGAAGTGGAGGGATGGAGGGATGTAGAGGTGGAGAGGTGGAGAGATGGAGAGGTCAAGGGATGAGAGATGGAGGGATGGAGAGACGGAGATGTCGAAGGATGGAGAGGGAGGGATGGAAATATGGAGAAGTTGAGGGATGGAGAGACGGTGGTGATGATTACATGAAGGGATGGATGGATTGAGAGATGGAAGAATTGAGAGATGAAGAGATTGAGAGGTGGAGAGACGGAGGGATGGAAGGACGGATAGGTGGAGGGATGGAGAGGTGGATGGATGGAGGGATGGATAGGTGGAGGGATGGAGAGGTGGAGGGATGGAGGGATGGATAGGTGGAGAGATGGAGAGGTGGAGGGATGGAGAGGTGGAGGGATGGAGGGATGGATAGGTGGAGGGATGGAGAGGTGGATGGATGGAGAGATGGATAGGTGGAGGGATGGAGGGATGGAGAGGTGGATGGATGGAGGGATGGATAGGTGGAGGGATGGAGAGGTGGAGGGATGGAGGGATGGATAGGTGGAGGGATGGAGAGGTGGATGGATGGAGAGATGGATAGGTGGAGGGATGGAGGGATGGAGAGGTGGATGGATGGAGGGATGGAGAGGTGGAGGGATGGAGGGATGGATAGGTGGAGGGATGGAGAGGTGGAGGGATGGAGGGATGGATAGGTGGAGGGATGGAGAGGTGGATGGATGGAGGGATGGATAGGTGGATGGATGGAGAGGTGGAGGGATGGAGGGATGGATAGGTGGAGGGATGGAGAGGTGGAGGGATGGAGGGATGGAGAGGTGGATGGATGGAGGGATGGAGAGGTGGAGGGATGGAGGGATGGAGAGGTGGATGGATGGAGGGATGGATAGGTGGATGGATGGAGGGATGGAGAGGTGGATGGATGGAGAGATGGATAGGTGGAGGGATGGAGGGATGGAGAGGTGGATGGATGGAGGGATGGAGAGGTGGATGGATGGAGAGGTGGAGGGATGGATAGGTGGAGGGATGGAGGGATGGAGAGGTGGATGGATGGAGGGATGGATAGGTGGAGGGGTGGAGAGGTGGATGGATGGAGAGATGGATAGGTGGAGGGATGGAGGGATGGAGAGGTGGATGGATGGAGGGATGGATAGGTGGATGGATGGAGGGATGGATGTTGTGTAGCACAATGTAATGTTATTTGAGCTGTTGTTCTGTTGACCCCATAGGTCCCCGCAGGAGACCTTTTGCCTTTTGGTAAATAATAATTTGTTCTTAACTGACTTGCCTAGGTAAATAAAGGTTAAATAAATAATACACATGTAATAATAATAAAAATAAAAATATAGATATATATATATATTTTTAAAAGTTATTTCCCTCAACATGCTTTCATTGCACCCTTTCAGCCAGTAGAGGGTAGTATTTGTCCATAAATTGTGGAACCATATTTCCCCCAGCCTGTGAATCCTCTCTACACATTTTCCCCAGCCTGTGAATCCTCTCTTCACACATTTCCCCCAGCCTGTGAATCCTCTCTACACATTTCCCCCAGCCTGTGAATCCTCTGTATACATATTTCCCCAGCCTGTGAATCCTCTCTACACATATTTCCCCCAGCCTGTGAATCCTCTGTATACATATTTCCCCAGCCTGTGAATCCTCTCTACACATATTTTCCCCAGCCTGTGAATCCTCTCTACACATATTTCCCCAGCCTGTGAATCCTCTCTAAACATATTTCCCCAGCCTGTGAATCCTCTATACACATATTTCCCCCAGCCTGTGAATCCTCTCTTCACATATTTTCCCCAGCCTGTGAATCCTCTCTACACATATTTCCCCAGCCTGTGAATCCTCTCTACACATATTTCCCCCAGCCTGTGAATCCTCTCTAAACATATTTCCCCAGCCTGTGAATCCTCTCTACACATATTTCCCCCAGCCTGTGAATCCTCTCTAAACATATTTCCCCAGCCTGTGAATCCTCTCTACACATATTTCCCCCAGCCTGTGAATCCTCTATACACATATTTCCCCCAGCCTGTGAATCCTCTCTAAACATATTTCCCCAGCCTGTGAATCCTCTATACACATATTTCCCCCAGCCTGTGAATCCTCTCTTCACACATTTTCCCCAGCCTGTGAATCCTCTCTAAACACATTTTCCCCAGCCTGTGAATCCTCTCTAAACACATTTTCCCCAGCCTGTGAATCCTCTCTAAACATATTTCCCCCAGCCTGTGAATCCTCTCTTCACATATTTCCCCAGCCTGTGAATCCTCTCTAAACATATTTCCCCAGCCTGTGAATCCTCTCTACACATATTTCCCCCAGCCTGTGAATCCTCTATACACATATTTCCCCCAGCCTGTGAATCCTCTCTAAACATATTTCCCCAGCCTGTGAATCCTCTATACACATATTTCCCCCAGCCTGTGAATCCTCTCTTCACATATTTTCCCCAGCCTGTGAATCCTCTCTACACATATTTCCCCCAGCCTGTGAATCCTCTGTATACATATTTCCCCAGCCTGTGAATCCTCTCTTCACACATTTCCCCCAGTCTGTGAATCCTCTGTATACATATTTCCCCAGCCTGTGAATCCTCTCTACACATATTTCCCCCAGCCTGTGAATCCTCTCTAAACATATTTCCCCAGCCTGTGAATCCTCTCTACACATATTTCCCCCAGCCTGTGAATCCTCTCTAAACATATTTCCCCAGCCTGTGAATCCTCTCTACACATATTTCCCCCAGCCTGTGAATCCTCTATACACATATTTCCCCCAGCCTGTGAATCCTCTCTAAACATATTTCCCCAGCCTGTGAATCCTCTATACACATATTTCCCCCAGCCTGTGAATCCTCTCTTCACATATTTTCCCCAGCCTGTGAATCCTCTCTACACATATTTCCCCCAGCCTGTGAATCCTCTCTTCACATATTTTCCCAGCCTGTGAATCCTCTCTACACATATTTCCCCAGCCTGTGAATCCTCTCTACACATATTTCCCCAGCCTGTGAATCCTCTCTAAACATATTTCCCCCAGCCTGTGAATCCTCTCTACACACATTTTCCCCAGCCTGTGAATCCTCTCTAAACACATTTTCCCCAGCCTGTGAATCCTCTCTAAACACATTTTCCCAGCCTGTGAATCCTCTCTAAACACATTTTCCCCAGCCTGTGAATCCTCTCTTCACATATTTCCCCAGCCTGTGAATCCTCTCTTCACATATTTCCCCCAGCCTGTGAATCCTCTATACACATATTTCCCCCAGCCTGTGAATCCTCTCTAAACATATTTCCCCAGCCTGTGAATCCTCTATACACATATTTCCCCCAGCCTGTGAATCCTCTCTTCACATATTTTCCCCAGCCTGTGAATCCTCTCTACACATATTTCCCCCAGCCTGTGAATCCTCTCTTCACATATTTTCCCAGCCTGTGAATCCTCTCTACACATATTTCCCCAGCCTGTGAATCCTCTCTACACATATTTCCCCAGCCTGTGAATCCTCTCTAAACATATTTCCCCCAGCCTGTGAATCCTCTCTACACACATTTTCCCCAGCCTGTGAATCCTCTCTAAACACATTTTCCCCAGCCTGTGAATCCTCTCTAAACATATTTCCCCCAGCCTGTGAATCCTCTCTTCACATATTTCCCCAGCCTGTGAATCCTCTCTTCACATATTTCCCCCAGCCTGTGAATCCTCTCTACAACATATTTCCCCCAGCCTGTGAATCCTCTCTACAACATATTTCCCCAGCCTGTGAATCCTCTATACACAGAGGAAAGTCTGCTGACCTCCAGTTTTAACCGTTTAACTGATCGTGTCTTTTTTGAAAGAAGTATTGCTATTCTTAGCAATGGAGAAAGGTACATTGTAAAATCATTTAAATAATAAATATGATTCTGTGTGAAATGTTTGTGAAAAGAATGATTGAATCAAAGTGGATTGGTATGTAGGTAACATAACAGGTTATATTTCAAATATCGATTATGATTTCTGCTTACGTGGGGACACAATCTCATCACAACAATTATATTACTTACTGTAAATTTGCGGTCAGTGTTATTCAGTATTATTTACCAACAAATACTTCTCTTCAAAAGAAAGAAACCACTTTCCTTTAGTGAATGACAATGCTTTTGTTTCACACAAAACCAGGAAGTCCTTGAGAAAATGTTTTATTTGGTGTCCACATGAAAAACACAAAACTCATTCTTAATTCATCACTGAGATCTGGTTAGGTTTCTAGGCTCTTTGTGGTTCGATTCTATTTTGGCAAATTTGATGGGAAATAAAGAAATGAGTTAGTGTCAGAGTCGTGTGTACAGGGAAGTCAGGCGCAGGAGAGTCAAACGGAGTGTAAATGGAGTCTTTTTAATAAATGTCCACTTGACATGCTCCGAACACTAAAATGTACATACATAAAATAAACATGGGTACGAGGACCCGTCGCGCACCTATACACCAAGAAACAACAGTTGACATGAAACAATCTCTGACAAAGACATGAGGGGAAACAGAGGGTTAAATACACAAGAGGTAATGGATGGGATTGAAACCAGGTGTGTGGGAAGACAAGACAAAACCAATGGAAAATGAAAAATAGATCAATGATGGCTAGAAGACCGGTGACGTCGACCGCCGAGCACCGCCCGAACAAGGAGAGGCAACGACTTCGGCTGAAGTCGTGACAGTTAGGACGGAGTTACCGTTGCTGCTCAGACATATGTTCTGACCGAACTACCCGACAAAACAGATTTGAAATTCTGAAACAAGCATCTTTTGTCTTCCATTGCAAAACGTTGCCCTTTTGAGCCACAACCCAGGTGAATTTTAGAAAGGGGGGCAGATTAATAGAACAGTCCAGTCAGAAAGCAATGCAGCCTCAGTGCATGAAATATAGAGGATATTCAACTCTGCGTGCGACGACAAGGTGAATCTAAAGCCGGGGGAATCACAGAGGTCGCATTGAACAATCAAGTCAGAAATCAGGGTTGTGTTTAGTAAGGTAGAAAACCCGTTGAAACAGAATGAAACAGGGCTACCTAAATTGTCCAATAACAACACAGAGTTTTCCCCACGATGTGCTCTAATGAACACAGTCCAGGATTAGTGCATTAGGTGAAAAACAGATATTCAAGAACAAAGAAACTGTGACAGTAATACCAAGCAAAGATAGATGATCTGTGGAGAGACAGAGGAGGAGTGGTGGAGTGTTTTACGATGGTCCCCATAAAATACATACACACACACACACACACACACACACACACAAAGACACACACACACACACACACACACACACACACACACACACACACACACACACACACACACACACACACACACACACACACACACACACACACACACACACACACACACACACACACATACATACATACATATAACATAACCCTCTGTATATAGCCTCTCTACTGTATATAGCCTCTCTACTGTATAGAGCCTCTCTACTGTATAGAGCCTCTCTACTGTATATAGCCTCACTACTGTATATAGCCTCTCTACTGTATATAGCCTCTCTACTGTATATAGCCTCTCTACTGTATATAGCCTCTCTACTGTATATAGCCTCTCTACTGTATATAGTCTCTCTACTGTATATAGCCTCTCTACTGTATAGAGCCTCACTACTGTATATAGCCTCACTACTGTATATAGCCTCTCTACTGTATATAGCCTCTCTACTGTATATAGCCTGTCTACTGTATATAGCCTGTCTACTGTATATAGCCTCTCTACTGTATATAGCCTCTCTACTGTATATAGCCTCTCTGCTGTATATAGCCTCTCTACTGTATATAGCCTCACTACTGTATATAGCCTCTCTACTGTATATAGCCTCTCTACTGTATATAGCCTCTCTACTGTATATAGCCTCTCTACTGTATATAGCCTCACTACTGTATATAGCCTCTCTACTGTATATAGCCTCTCTACTGTATATAGCCTCTCTACTGTATGTAGCCTCTCTACTGTATATAGCCTCTCTACTGTATATAGCCTCTCTACTGTATATAGCCTCGCTACTGTATATAGCCTCTCTACTGTATATAGCCTCTCTACTGTATATAGCCTCTCTACTGTGTATAGCCTCTCTACTGTATAGAGCCTCTCTACTGTATAGAGCCTCACTACTGTATATAGCCTCTCTACTGTATATAGCCTCTCTACTGTATATAGCCTCTCTACTGTATATAGCCTCTCTACTGTATATAGCCTCTCTACTGTATGTAGCCTCTCTACTGTATGTAGCCTCTCTACTGTATGTAGCCTCTCTACTGTATAGAGCCTCACTACTGTATATAGCCTCTCTACTGTATGTAGCCTCTCTACTGTATAGAGCCTCACTACTGTATATAGCCTCTCTACTGTATGTAGCCTCTCTACTGTATATAGCCTGTCTTTTTACTGTTGTTTTTATTTCTTTACCTACCTATTGTTCACCTAATACCTTTTTTGCACCATCGGTTAGAGCCTGTAAGTAAGCATTTCACTGTAAGGTCTACTACACCTGTTGTATTCAGCATTTCACTGTAAGGTCTACTACACCTGTTGTATTCAGCATTTCACTGTAAGGTCTACACCTGTTGTATTCAGCATTTCACTGTAAGGTTGTATTCGGCGCACGTGACAAATAAACGTTGATTTGATTTATTATCCTGCTGATAATACTTTGATTTTATAGTTTGTGTCAAACAGACTAAGGCCGGGATTCAATCCAAAAGGACTTTGTCAATAACACATTTTTTAAAGGCAATGTTTCCCGCGTTTGCAGAGACAACATTCAAGGTACGAGCTGAAGGAGAGAATGAGAGGAGGAGGGGAGGAGAGGAAGATGGAGAGGTGAAGAGGTGGAGGGGAGGAGAGGTGGAGGGGAGGAGAGGTGGAGAGGTGGAGGGGAGGAGAGGTGGAGAGAATGAGAGGAGGAGGGGAGGAGAGGAAGATGGAGAGGTGGAGAGGTGGAGGGGTGGAGGGGAGGAGAGGTGGAGGGGAGGAGAGGTGGAGGGGTATGTCTCATGGTTAATGAACAGGGTGTATCTTTCCCCGCTCTCTGTATCACCCCTCTCTCTTTATATCACACCCCCTCTGAATCTCTCTCCCCCTGTTTTTATCTCTATTCCCTCTCTCTTTATCTCTCTCCTCCTCTCTCCTCCTCTCTCTCACTCTCTCTGTATCTCTCTCCCGCTCTTGATATCTCTCTCCCCCTCTCTCTTTATCTCTCTCCTCCTCTCTCTCACTCTCTCTGTATCTCTCTCCCGCTCTTGATATCTCTCTCTCCCCCTCTCTCTTTATCTCTCTCCTCCTCTCTCTCACTCTCTCTGTATCTCTCTCCCGCTCTTGATATCGCTCTCTCCCCCTCTCTCTTTATCTCTCTCCCGCTGTCACGCCCTGACCTTAGAGATCCTTTTTATTCTCTAATTGGTTAGGTCAGGGTGTGACTAGGGTGGGCAATATATGTGTTCTATTTCTATGTTGGCCTTGTATGGTTCCCCAATCAGAGGCAGCTGTCTATCGTTGTCTCTGATTGGGGATCATACTTAGGCAGCCTGTTTTCCCACCTTAGTTTGTGGGATCTTGTTTTTTGCATAGTCGCTGTCTAGCCCTGCAGAACTTTACGTTTGGTTTTGTATTGTGTTGGAGTTCAGTATTAAAAATAATGAACATTTTCCACACTGTGGTCTCATTCATCTAACGACGGACGTAACACCCGCTCTCTGTATCTCTCTCCCTCTCTGATTCTCTCTCTCCCTCTCTGATTCTCTCTCTCCCTCTCTGATTCTCTCTCTCCCTCTCTGATTCTCTCTCTCTGTATCTCTCTCCCTCTCTGATTCTCTCTCTCTGTATCTCTCTCCCTCTGATTCTCTCTCTCCCTCTCTGATTCTCCCTCTCCCTCTCTGATTCTCCCTCTCCCTCTCTGATTCTCTCTCTCCCTCTCTGTATCTCTCTCCCCTCTCTTTATAAATTGTTCAATTCAATATGCTTTATTGGCATGATGCAACAATGTGCGTATTGCCAAAGCTTACTTACTTACTTTGAATTTTTACAATATTAAAATAATAAGAATCAAAATTGTCAACGGGACAACAGTAACAACCTACATTGAACAATAATAATAAGCATACAGTAGAGGACATGTGCAGGTTGACTGGGTGATTTATCTCTCTTACTCTCCCCCTCTCTCTCTCTCTCTCACTCTCCCCTCTCTCTCTCTTTCTGAATCCAGTGACAGTGGAAGGTCAGATCTCAGACTCCATGTTATGAAACTGTTGGAACGTGGTGAAAATGAATGATGTAGCTATTGTTGTGTCTTTGGCATCATTAAAAGTGAAGACTGTTTATTTTATCAAATCAATTCTCTGCAATTATTATTACACGATTAAACTAATCATGTAAATGTAATTAACTAGGAAGTTGGGGCACCGAGGAAAATATTCAGATTACAAAGTTAAAATTTACCTAATATAACTCTTCAGATATTTTAATATCTGATCAATTGGTCTTCTAATTAATGAATTATTATTATTATACCTCACGTCAGTCTCATTCCAAACATTGTTAATTGTTGGTTATCTGCACAAACCCAGTCTGTACTATGAATCATCCATACACAAATTGTCTTAATCATTTATTTACTAACTAAATAATCACAGAAATGCATAAACAAACAAACAGTAGCTATGGTTACAAGGAAATGATAAGGGGAGGTTCCCTAATGGGCTAAGCCAATATGACGGCTTGGTGGACAAAGGGAAGTGGTTGTGGACTAAAAAGGCGGGAAAGAACAAAAAGAGTCACTACACAGTTGAATAATATATTAATTTAAATGCTAATCTCTTGCACATGAACTCTCACTCATTCGGAAATAATTGCAATCAATATATATTTACACCCAGTGTGTCGTCGTGATCTCTGTTGGAATCGTCAGTCCTTCTGTTAGAGAGCCAGTTCATCATCGTCTCTCTCTCTGCTTCCCTGAAGCTCAGTTTTTTGTGTGGTTAGAATGGATACTTCAGAGTATCATTCAGCAATGTTCTCATAGAGTAGATGTTTCGGGCGGTTGTCGGTCTTCGCATCCCAGGTTAACATCATTTCTAGCTGCAGACTAGTAATTAGTATCTAAGATTTGCTCTTATTCTGTCGGGATCGATAGTCTCAGAGTTTTAACCATTCCCAGCCATTTGACAAATGCTCTGCTCCACGTGGTATGGTTAGGAATTCAACAACTATTGCACACTCAGCTTAAACTGAGGTTTTTGTGGTCTGAAGAGGATTTCCTCAGGAGGGGGATTTATTCGTAACAGTAGAAAAGGGCTGTTTTGTAAGAGGTGTGTAACTGGCTGCAGGGAAGTCAGGCGCAGGAGAGCAGAAATGGGTAACAACCCGGAGCACTTTAATAAGGCAAAACAAACTGTACCCAGAACAACAAAATACGGGTCGAAATAATCCGTCGCAAACCAGTCTAGAGTGCACATACACTTTACAACAAACAATACATCACACAGACATGGGGGGAACAGAGGATAATATACACGTAGAGTAATGAGGGGATGTAAACCAGGTGTGCGGGAAAACAAGACAAAACAAATGGAAAATGAAAAGGTGGAGCGGCGGTGACATGTTCCATGACTCCAGGTCATGTCTGTGCTCACGGGGCAGGGCCAATGACTTAGTTAAACTTTAAAGGAAATACAATTCTTTCACATTAAAGGTTTAACATCATATTACATCATTTCACAAATAGTTTCAACTTTACTCATTCATTTTATACAACAATTAGATGCAAACCCCATAATTGAGAAATGTACATATTCAGAGATATAGTGATGTGTGTTTCCTGTCCTCTCTGAGGTCACCAAAGGAAACACACTCGTCATACCCGTCCCATCCAAGGACCATTCCCACCTTCTCACAAGTGGACATTTTGTATCAAATCCCCATTTTGGGGATTTAGGAGTTTGCGATGTGAAATCCTTTGTTCTCTCAATGTGTCTCTTTCTGCATGGCCAGGGGGAGAGAGTCTCCTCCAGGAATTTACGACCTGAGATAACAGAACCTGAGAGAGAGAGAGAGAGAGAGAGAGAGAGAGAGAGAGAGAGAGAGAGAGAGAGAGAGAGAGAGAGACCACTAGCTTTACCCAAAAAGGGCCTCGTCATGACACTATACCATGAGTTGAATGGTGGTGTAGGGGATATCGGTACTTTTGATGTAGGAGATGCTGGTGAGATTTGATTTTTTTTTTCAACACTGGTGAATTCAGACAGAGGCCAGGAATCATTCTGATTGCGATTTGTAGGCACCTTTAAAAGGGATATTCACTGTGAACGGTGCATGTCGACTCAATCGGGAAATTACATTTAAATATGGTATTGTCGACAAAGCGGGATCGAATTGTTTATATTAATATATAATATATTGTTTATTAATGCAGTGAATCAAACAGCTGTGTCTTTCCCTTGATTAGTTGGCTCTGCGTTCCCCCTCTCAGTCAATGTGTTTTCTGTAATGACCTTACAGACAGCCATTTGGATAGAGACACACATCTGTCTGTTTGGTAATCATCTGGACGATTGGGCAAAGAGGAGAGGAGGAGACATGGAAGGAGGTGAGGAGGAGAGGAGGACAGGAGTAGAAGAGTGTTTGTACTCCTCCTTAGTACATCTGTCTAATGCCTTAAGTGACAAGAGACTGTTGCAGTATTAGAATCTCTTGATGAATGGACAGCTCCTCCCTCTTCTGAATGTAATAGACTGATGTATTAGAATCTCTTGATGAATGGACAGCTCCTCCCTCTTCTGAATGTAATAGACTGATGTATTAGAATCTCTTGATGAATGGACAGCTCCTCCCTCTTCTGAATGTAATAGACTGATGTATTAGAATCTCTTGATGAATGGACAGCTCCTCCCTCTTCTGAATGTAATAGACTGATGTATTAGAACCTCTTGATGAATGGACAGCTCCTCCCTCTTCTGAATGTAATAGACTGATGTATTAGAATCTCTTGATGAATGGACAGCTCCTCCCTCTTCTGAATGTAATAGACTGATGTATTAGAATCTCTTCATGAATGGACAGCTCCTCCCTCTTCTGAATGTAATAGACTGATGTATTAGAATCTCTTCATGAATGGACAGCTCCTCCCTCTTCTGAATGTAATAGACTGATGTATTAGAACCTCTTGATGAATGGACAGCTCCTCCCTCTTCTGAATGTAATAGACTGATGTATTAGAATCTCTTGATGAATGGACAGCTCCTCCCTCTTCTGAATGTAATAGACTGATGTATTAGAATCTCTTGATGAATGGACAGCTCCTCCCTCTTCTGAATGTAATAGACTGATGTATTAGAATCTCTTGATGAATGGACAGCTCCTCCCTCTTCTGAGTGTAATAGACTGATGTATTAGAACCTCTCGATGAATGGACAGCTCCTCCCTCTTCTGAGTGTAATAGACTGATGTATTAGAACCTCTTGATGAATGGACAGCTCCTCCCTCTTCTGAATGTAATAGACTGATGTATTAGAACCTCTTGATGAATGGACAGCTCCTCCCTCTTCTGAGTGTAATAGACTGATGTATTAGAACCTCTTGATGAATGGACAGCTCCTCCCTCTTCTGAATGTAATAGACTGATGTATTAGAATCTCTTGATGAATGGACAGCTCCTCCCTCTTCTGAATGTAATAGACTGATGTATTAGAACCTCTTGATGAATGGACAGCTCCTCCCTCTTCTGAATGTAATAGACTGATGTATTAGAATCTCTTGATGAATGGACAGCTCCTCCCTCTTCTGAATGTAATAGACTGATGTATTAGAATCTCTTGATGAATGGACAGCTCCTCCCTCTTCTGAATGTAATAGACTGATGTATTAGAATCTCTTGATGAATGGACAGCTCCTCCCTCTTCTGAGTGTAATAGACTGATGTATTAGAACCTCTTGATGAATGGACAGCTCCTCCCTCTTCTGAATGTAATAGACTGATGTATTAGAACCTCTTGATGAATGGACAGCTCCTCCCTCTTCTGAATTTAATAGACTGATGTATTGCTCCGTTCCCTGTGGCTAGCCCGGTATCTTGTAGATGCTTTCTGTCAACCGTCTGTGTGTGTGTGTGTGTTGTGTGTTGTGTTGTGTGTTGTGTGTTGTGTGTGTGTGTTGTGTGTTGCGTGTTGTGTGTTGTGTGTGTGTTGTGTGTTGTGTGTTGTGTGTGTGTTGTGTGTGTGTTGTGTGTTGTGTGTTGTGTGTTGTGTGTTGTGTGTGCATGCGTGCGTGTGGATGCTTTCTCTTCTGAGAACTTGTATTCATAGGGGAATATTCTATTATCAATAAAAAGAGGAGTTGCCGTAGAAACACTCTGGGTAATGCTGTAAAATATTATACCATTAACAACACTCTGGGTAATGCTGTAAAATATTATACCATTAACAACACTCTGGGTAATGCTGTAAAATATTATACCATTAACAACACTCTGGGTAATGCTGTAAAATATTATACCATTAACAACACTCTGGGTAATGCTGTATAATATTATACCATTAACAACACTCTGGGTAATGCTGTATAATATTATACCATAAACAATACTCTGGGTAATGCTGTATAATATTATACCATTAACAACACTCTGGGTAATGCTGTAAAATATTATACCATTAACAACACTCTGGGTAATGCTGTAAAATATTATACCATTAACAACACTCTGGGTAATGCTGTATAATATTATACCATAAACAACACTCTGGGTAATGCTGTATAATATTATACCATAAACAACACTCTGGGTAATGCTGTATGATATTATACCATAAACAACACTCTGGGTAATGCTGTATAATATTATACCATAAACAACACTCTGGGTAATGCTGTGTGATATTATACCATAAACAACACTCTGGGTAATGCTGTATGATATTATACCATAAACAACACTCTGGGTAATGCTGTATAATATTATACCATTAACAATACTCTGAGTAATGCTGTAAAATATTATACCATTAACACCACTCTGGGTAATGCTGTAAAATATTATACCATTAACAACACTCTGGGTAATGTTGTAAAATATTATACCATTAACAATACTCTGGGTAATGCTGTATAATATTATACCATTAACAATACTCTGGGTAATGCTGTAAAATATTATACCATTAACAATACTCTGGGTAATGCTGTAAAATATTATACCATTAACAATACTCTGGGTAATGCTGTTTAATATTATACCATTAATAACAACACTCTGGGTAATGCTGTAAAATATTATACCATTAACAACACTCTGGGTAATGCTGTAAAATATTATACCATAAACAACACTCTGGGTAATGCTGTATAATATTATACCATAAACAACACTCTGGGTAATGCTGTAAAATATTATGCCATAAACAACACTCTGGGTAATGCTGTATAATATTATACCATTAACAACACTCTGGGTAATGCTGTAAAATATTATACCATTAACAATACTCTGGGTAATGCTGTATAATATTATACCATTAACAACACTCTGGGTAATGCTGTAAAATATTATACCATTAACAACACTCTGGGTAATGCTGTAAAATATTATACCATTAACAACACTCTGGGTAATGCTGTTTAATATTATACCATTAACAACACTCTGGGTAATGCTGTAAAATATTATACCATTAACAATACTCTGGGTAATGCTGTAAAATATTATACCATTAACAATACTCTGGGTAATGCTGTAAAATATTATACCATTAACAACACTCTGGGTAATGCTGTAAAATATTATACCATTAACAACACTCTGGGTAATGCTGTAAAATATTATACCATTAACAACACTCTGGGTAATGCTGTAAAATATTATACCATTAACAACACTCTGGGTAATGCTGTAAAATATTATACCATTAACAACACTCTGGGTAATGCTGTAAAATATTATACCATAAACAACACTCTGGGTAATGCTGTTTGATATTATACCATAAACAACACTCTGGGTAATGCTGTAAAATATTATACCATTAACAACACTCTGGGTAATGCTGTAAAATATTATACCATTAACAATACTCTGGGTAATGCTGTAAAATATTATACCATTAACAACACTCTGGGTAATGCTGTAAAATATTATACCATTAACAACACTCTGGGTAATGCTGTAAAATATTATACCATTAACAACACTCTGGGTAATGCTGTAAAATATTATACCATTAACAACACTCTGGGTAATGCTGTAAAATATTATACCATTAACAACACTCTGGGTAATGCTGTAAAATATTATACCATTAACAATACTCTGGGTAATGCTGTAAAATATTATACCATTAACAATACTCTGGGTAATGATACTTAATATTATACCATTAACAACACTGGGTAGTGGTGTATTATATTATACCATTAACCTCTCTTGGGTAGGGGGCAGTATTTTGAATTTTACGCTAGCGTCCCACCTGCCCATAAGAAGTTTTAACAACACACTGACATAAAGCTCAAAAACCTCTCAGGGAATTTGTTCAGCCACAATTTTCTCCTCATGCTCACATTAGTTTGTATTTACACTCTTAGAAATAAAAGGTGCTAAGTAGAACCATACAGGGTTGGTCAGTAGAACCATACAGGGTTCTTGTCCCCATAGGGGAAACATTTTTGGTGCTGGGTAGAACCCTTTGCAGAGGGTTCCATCTAGAACCCTCTATGTAGGGTTCTTCAATAAAAACTGTATATGGTTCTACCTTGAACCCTCTATGAAGGTTTCTACCAAGAACCATTTTATCATCTAAAGGTTCATCATAGAACCATCTCTGAATGGTTCTACCGAGAACCATTTAATCTGTGGAGGGTTCTTCCTAGAACCATCTATGAATGGTTCCACCAGCCTTATCAGCCTTGTTAGCCTTTAAAATTTTATTATTTATGACAAAACAGTACATATATCGCAAGATCTTAAATTAAGGGCCTAGCTATACCCTAACACAGTGGTGTTAGGAAACTTCTTGACAGCGATTACAGCATTGAATCTTCTTGGGTATGATGCTACAAGCTTGGCTGTATTTGGAAAGTTTCTCACATTCTTCTCTGCAGATCCTCTCAAGCTCTGTCAGGTTGGATGGGGAGCGTTGCTGCACAGCTATTTTCAGGTCTTTCCAAAGATGTTCGATCGGGTTCAAGTCCGGGCTCTGGCTGGACCACTCAAGGACATTCAGAGACTTGTCCCAAAGCCATTACTGCGTTGTCTTGCCTGTGTGCTTAGGGTCGTTGTTCTGTTGAAAGGTGAACTTTCGCCCCAGTCTGAGGTCCTGAGCGCTCTGGAGCAGGTTTTCATCAATGATCTCTCTGTGCTCTCTGTGCTCTGTTCATCTTTCCCTCCATCCTGACTCGTCTCCCAGTCCCTGCCGCTGAAAAACACCTCCACAGCATGATGATGCCACCACTATGCTTCACCGTATGGATGGTGCCAGATTTCCTCCAGATGTGACGCTTGGCATTCAGGTCAAAAAGTTCAATTTTGGTTTCATGAGACCAGATAATCTTGTTTCTCATGAACTGAGAGTCTTTAGGTGCCTTTTGGCAAACTCCAAGCGGGCTGTCATGTGCCTTTTACTGAGGAGTGGCTTCCGTCTGGCCACTCTACCATAAAGGTCTGATTGGTGGAGTGCTGCAGAGATGGTTGTCCTTATGGAAGGTTCTCCCATATCCACAAATAAACTCTAGAGCTCTGTCAGAGTGACCATCAGGTTCTTGGTCACCTGCCTGACCAAGGCCCTTCTCCCCCGATTGCTCAGTTTGGCCAGGCGGCCAGCTCTAGGAAGAGTCTTGGTTGTTCCAAACATCTTCAATTTAAGAATGATAGAGGTCGCTGTGTTCTTGGGGACCTTCAATGCTGCAGAAATGTTTTGGTACCCATCCCCAGACCTGTGCCTCAACACAATCTTGTCTCGGAGCTCTTCGAACAATTCCTTTGACCTCATGGCTTGGTTCCTGCTCTGACATGAACTGTCAAATGTGGGACCTTATATAGACAGGTGTGTGCCTTTCCAAATCATGTCCAATCATTTGAATTTACCACAGGTGGACTCCAATGAAGTTGTAGAAACATCTCAAGGATGATCAATGGAAACAGGATGCACCTGAGCTCAATTTCAAGTCTCATAGCAAAAGGTCTGAATACTTACATAAATAAGCTATGTCAAAAAACCTGCTTTCACTTTGTCATTATGGGGTATTGTGTGTAGATTGGAATTTGTTTTCTTTAATCCATTGAATTTGTGTTCTTTAATCCATTTAAGAATACGGCTGTAACGTAACAAAATGTGGAAAAAGTCAAGGGGTCTGAATATTTTCCGAAGGGGCTGTATATAAAAAAGTAGGTGGATACCCCTTCAAATCAGTGGATTCTTTCAGACACGCACCCATTGCTGACAGGTGCATACAATCGAGCACACAGCCATGCAATCTCCATAGACAAACCTTGGCAGTAGAATGGCCTCACTGAAGAGCTCAGTGACTTTCTAAGTGGCAGCGTCATATGTTGCCACCTTTCCAACAAGTAATTTCATAAAATTTCTGCCCTGTTAGTGGTGCCTCAGTCAACTGTAAGTGCTGTTATTGTGAAGTGGAAACGTCAAGGAGCAACAGCGGTCAGCTGCGAAGTGGTAGGCCACACAAGCTCACAGAACAGACGAGTGAGCGGTTTCCTGTTTGCTTATTTCCTTATACAGCTGACTGAGTGCGGTCTTAGCCCCAGCGTCCATCTATGGTTGTAAATAAAGAGCCACGGAAAGTATAGATGAAAACTCTCTTGGCAAATAGTGTGGTCTGCAGTTTGTCATAAGATAATCTACTTCATGCGAGCAAAATCTAGAGACTTCCTTAGATTTCATGCACCAACTTTTGTTTACAAATATGCACAGACCGCCCCCCTCGTCTTACCAGAGTGTGCTGTTCTATCCTGCCGGTGCAGCGTATATCCCGCTAGTTGAATATCCATGTCATCATTCAGCCACGATTCCGTGAAACATAAGATGTTACAGTTTTTGATGTCCCGTTGGTAGGATATTCGTGATCGTACCTCGTACGTAACACCACGTTAATTAGGGATAGGCGTCCCATCAACGGGGCAGTTGTGAATCATGCAGCGCCGTGTGTCACGATCGCAGATTTTAGAGAAACAACGAATGTTGGTACATATAAGTGTCTTATATCGGCTGAAAGCTTAAATTCTTGTTAATATAACGGCACTGTCCAATTTACAGTAGCTATTACTGTGAGAAAAGGCCATGCTATTGTTAGAGGAGAGCTCCTAACAACAAAACCATTTTTTCACCGCGAAAGGTTTGATAAATTCACCTCTGAAGGTGAATTCTGAAATCTTGCTCTGATTTATCATCCAAAGGGTCCCAGAGATAGCAAGAAGTGTCGTTTTGTTAGATAAAATTATTTTTCATATCCTAAAAAGGTCCATATAGTATGCACGATCGATGTAGTATTTCCACTCGTTCAATTTGCAAAGAAAGGAATCTGTGAAAATATAACCCTAAACGTTGTTTCAACCAGTCAAATCACGTTCGTATGTATTCCTCAGGGATCCTGAATTTAACCAGACTTCACTATATCATTAGGAGTGTAGAATATCCTATAGGACACCAAATTTAGTCAGAGAGCGACGCCTTCATGGCTATGACACGGGAGGTCTTCACTTGATTGACTGTAACTTTGTCAAATAAGCCTTAATCGGGGTCAAACAAATCTAGCCAATGAGCTGGGCTTTACGGGAGTATGTGGAAATCCCGTATCTGTTTTGCTGCTAACCTTGTGCGACAGCAAGCCTTTTCCTTTTGGACAAAAATGGCAAGAATATGAGTTAAGAAGTTATGAAAACTGGATGTTTTTTGCAAATGTTGAACTTACAAAATGGCTACTAATACTGGAAAAGCTAAATCTAAGTTCAAGTATACAGATTTGATGATATTCTTGCTGAAAAATGTAATGTAAATGTAAATGTGTCCTTCACGATTTTCTAAAATGTACCTGGGTGACTTCACACTAAATGTCATATAGCTTGCTCATACTTCAAGTTGTCAGTCTGAAAACATTGCATGTACACTGCTGCCCTCTTGTGGATACCATTGGAATTACAACCAGTGATGGCTGGAACTTTTCTGTTGCATTTCAAAGATGGTGGTAGAAAAAAAGTAGTTTTTTTTATTTTGTATGTTCTTTTACCAGATCTATTGTGTTATATTCTCCTACATTCAATTCACATTTCCACAAACTTGAAAGTGTTTCCTTTCATATGGTTAAGGTTAGCGTTAGATTGGGAGGGTGATAAAGGCTAGTGGTAGATTGGGGAGGGAGTAAAAAAAAAAAAGGTAGGACAGTTGAGAACAAGTTCTCATTTACAACTGCGACCTGGCCAAAGATAAAGCAAAGATAAAACAAGCAGTGCGACAAAAACAACAACACAAACGTACAGTCAATAACACAATACAAAAAATCTATGTACATGTGCAAATGTAGAAGAGTACGGAGGTAAAGGCAATAAATAGGCCATAGAGGCGAAATAATAACAATTTAGCATTAACTCTGGAGTGATAGATGTGCAGATGATGATGTGCAAGTAGATATACTGGGGTGCAAAAGAGCAAGAGGATAAATAACAATATGGGGATGAGGTAGTTGGGTGTGCTATTTACAGGTTGGCTGTGTACAGGTACAGTGATCGGTAAGCTGTTCTGACAGCTGATGCTTAAAGTCAGAGAGGGAGATATAAGACTCCAGCTTCAGTGATTTTTGCAATTCGCTCCAGTCACTGGCAGCAGAGAACTGGAAGGAGAGGCGGCCAAAGGAAGTGTTGGCTTTGGGGATGACCAGTGAAATATACCTGCTGGAGCGCTTGCTACGGGTGGATGTTGCTATGGTGACCAGTGAACTGAGATAAGGCGGGGCTTTACCTAGCAAAGACTTATAGATGACCTGGAGCCAGTGGGTTTGGCGACGAATATGTAGTGAGGGCCAGCCAACGAGAGCATACAGGTTGCTGTGGTGGGTAGTATATGGGGCTTTGGTGACAAAACGGATGGCACTGTGAAATACTATATCCCGTTTGCTGAGTAGAGTGTTGGAGGCTATTTTGTAAATGACATCGCCAAAGTCAAGGATCGGTAGGATAGTCAGATTTACGAGGGTATGTTTGGCAGCATGAGTGAAGGCTTTGTTGTGAAATAGGAAGCCGATTCTAGATTTAATTTTGGATTGGAGATGCTTAATGTGAGTCTGGAAGGAGAGTTTACAGTCTAGCCAGACATCTAGGTATTTATAGTTGTCCACATATTCTAAGTCAGAACCGTCCAGAGTAGTGATGCTAGTCAGGCGGGTGCAGGCAACAATCGGTTAGTTCGTTTTACTAGCATTTAAAAGCTCCACGGAAGGAGAGTTGTATGACATTGAAGCTCGTTTGAAGGTTTGTTAACACAGTGTCCAAAGAAGGGCCAGAAGTATACAGAATGGTGTCATCTGCGTAGAGGTGGATCAGAGAATCACATGCAGTAAGAGCGACAACATTGATATATACAGAGAAGCGATTCGGCCCGAGATTTGAACCCTGTGGCAACCCCATAGAGACTGCCCGAGGTCCGGACAACAGGCCCTTCGATTTGACACACTGAACTCTATCAAAGAAGTAGTTGGTGAACCATACGAGGCAATCATTTGAGAAACCAAGGCTGTTGAGTCTGCCAATAAGAATGCGGTGATTGACAGAGTCGAAAGCCTTGGCCAGGTTGATGAAGACGAGGTGCTGAGGTGCACCCATGACCAGCTCGGAAACAAGATTGCATAGCGGAGAAGGTATGGTGGGATTCAAAATGATCAGTGATCTGTTTGTTAACTTGGCTTTCGAAGATTTTAGAAAGGCAGGGCTGGATGGATGTAGGTCTATAACAGTTTGGGTCTGGAGTGGCTCCCCCTTTGAAGAGGGGGATGACCGCGGCAGCTTTTCAATCTTTGGGGACCTCAGACAATACGAAAGAGAAGTTGAACAGGCTAGTAATAGGGGTTGTAACAATTTAGGTGGATAATTTTAGAAAGAGAGGGTCCAGATTGTCTAGCCCAGCTGATTTGTAGGAATTTAGATTTTGCAGAACTTTCAGGACATCAGCTGTCTGAATTTTGATGAAGGAGAAGCGGGGGGGGAGGGGGGGGGGGGGGGGCTTGGGCAAGTTGCTGCAGGGGGTGCTTGGCTGGGGTATGGGTAGCCAGGTGGAAAGCATGGCCAGCCGTAGAAAAATGCTTATTGAAATTATCGATTATCGTAGATGTATCAGTGGTGACAGTGTTTCCTAGCCTCAGTGCAGTGTGCAGCTGGGAGGAGGTGCTCTTGTTCTCCATGGACTTTACAGTGTCCCAAAACTTTTTGGAATTAGTGCTACAGGATGCACATTTCTGTTTGATAAAGCTAGCCTTAGCCTTCGTAACTGACTGAGTATTTTGGTTCCTGACTTCCCTGAAAAGTTGCATTTCGCTGGGTTTATTCAAAGCTAATGCTGAACGCCACAGGATGTTTTTGTGCTGGTCAAGGGCAGTGAAGTCTGGGGTGAAGGGCTATATCTGGGCTATATCAAGGGCTATATCTGTTGTTAGTTCTACATTTTTTGAATGGGGCGTGCTTATTGAAGATGGCGTGGAAAGCACTTTTAAAGAGCAACCAGGCATCCTCTATTGATGGGATGAGGTCAATATCCTTCCAGGATACCCGGGCCAGGTTGATTAGAAAGGCCTGCTCGCTGAAGTGTTTTAGGGAGCGTTTGACAGTGATGAGGGGTGGTCATTTGACCATGGACCCATTACACACGCAGGCAATGAGGCAGTGATCGCTGAAATTCTGGTTGAAGACAGCAGAGGTGTATTTAGAGGGCAAGTTGGTCAGGATGATATCTAAGCAGGTGCCCATGGTTACGGATTTAGGGTTGTACCTGGTAAATTCCTTAATAATTTGTGTGAGATTGAGGGCATCTAGCGTAGATTGTAGGATGGCCGGGGTGTTAAGCATATCCCAGTTTAGGTCACCTAACAGTACAAACTCTGAAGATAGATGGGGGGCAATCAATTCACATATGGTGTCCAGAGCACAGCTGGGGGATGAAGGGGGTCTATAACAAGCGGCAACGTCGAGAGACTTGTTTCTGGAAAGGTGGATTTTTAAAAGTAGAAGCTCAAATTGTTTGGTCATAAACCTTGATAGTATGACAGAACTCTGCAGGCTATCTCTGCAGTAGATTGCAACTCTGCCCCCTTTGGCAGTTCTATCTTGTTGGAAGATGTTATAGTTAGGGATGGAAATTTCAGGATTTTAGGTGGCCTTCCTAAGCCATGACTCAGACACTGCTAGGACATCAGGGTTGGCGGAGTGTGCTAAAGCAACCATTAAAACAAACTTAGGGAGGAGGCTTCTAATGTTAACATGCATGAAACCAAGCCTTTTACGGTTACAGAAGTCAACAAATGAGAGCACCTGGGGAATGGGAGTGGTGCTGGGGGCTGCAGGGCCTGGGTTAACCTCTACATCACCATAGGAACAGAGGAGGAGTAGGATAAGGGTACGGCTAAAGGCTATAAGAACTGGTCGTCTAGTGTGTTCAAAACAGAGAGTAAAAGGAGCAGATTTCTGGGCGCGGAAGAATAGATTCAAGGCATAATTTACAGACAAGGGTATGGTAGGATGTGAGTACAATGGAGGTAAACCATGGCATTGAGTGACGATGAGAGAGGTTTTGTCTCCAGAGGCACCAGTTAAGCCAGGTGAGGTCACTGCATGTCTGGGGGTGAAACAAAAGGGCTATCTATGGCATATTGGGCAGGACTAGGGGCTCTACAGTGAAATAAGACAATAATCACCAACCAAAACAGCAATGGAAAAGGCATATTGACATTAGGGAGAGAAATGTGTAGCCGAGTGATCATAGGGTCCAATGAGTAGCACTAGATGAGTCAGGGAGCCAATTCCGTAGTCGCTGCTACGCTAGGCTAGCTGGAGACAGCTAGGCTAGCGATTCAGACAGCTAGCGGGCCGGGGCCACGGTGATTCAGACAGCTAGCGGGCCGGGGCTAGCAGATGGGCATCCGGCGACGTCGCAACGGAAGAGCCTGTTGAAACCATCTCGGACGGTTACGTCAGCAGACCAGTCTTGATGGATCGGCAGGGCTCCGTGCCGGCCATAAAGAGTCCAGGCCAATTGGAAAAAGAGGTATTGTAGCCCAAGAATTGGCTGGTGGACCTCTTCGGTTAGCTGGGAGATGGGCCTAACTTGAGGCTAGCTCCAGGCTAACTGGTGCTTGCTTCAGGATAGAGACGTTAGCCAGGAGTAGCCACTCGGATAGCAGCTAGCTAGCTGTAATGATCCGGTGTAAAGGTAGGAATTGCGGTAGGAATCCGGAGATGTGGTAGAGAAAAAGCAGTCCGATATGTTCTGGGTTGATATCGCGCTGTGCAGACTGGCAGGAATTGACCGGGTTGAGGCTGGCTGATGGTGTTAAAGTTAAAGTTAGTTAATGGTGATGACCGCTAGCAGTGGCTAACTGACTACTAGCTAGTAGCTAGTTAGCTGGCTAGCTCCTGATGGGGGTTCCATTTCCAAAGTATAAAAATAGCAGATCCGTACCACATTGGGTGAGGCGGGTTGCAGGAGAGTATATTCAGTCCGTAGATGGAAAGTGAGATTAAAATATACATTAAATATATACAAAGAAATCTATATGAGTTGAGTTGAGTTTGAGTTTATTTTTACAGGGACAGTGCACATTAATCAACGTTTCAGTAAAAGTGCCGGTTTTAGCCAGCCGGCTAATTTTCAACCGCAGTCCCTGGGCAGGTTATTAAAAACAATTACAATATAGACAATAGCAACATAGAACAAGACATAGCATACAGACATAGCAACATAGGACAAGCAAGACGTATATACATGGGACAAGACAAAAATACACGTCCGACTGCTACGCCATCTTGGATTGGACAGGATGATGAAGGCTAATGTTAGATTGGGAGGATGATAATGTCACGCCCTGGCCATAGAGAGGTTTTTATTCTCTATTTTGGATAGGCCAGGGTGTGACTAGGGTGGGCATTCTAGTTTCTTTGTTTTCTATTTCTTTGTTTTTGGCCGAGTGTGGTTCTCAATCAGAGGCAGCTGTCTATCGTTGTCTCTGATTGGGAATCATACTTATGCAGCCTTTTTTCCCACCTGTGCTTTGTGGGTTGTTATTTTCTGTTTAGTATCTGTTTACCTGACAGAACTGTTTGCTTTCGTTTTGTTACTTTGTTCGAGTGTTTTTGATATTAAATAAAATCATGAACACTTACCACGCTGCGCTTTGGTTCACTATTCCTCACGACGATGAGCGTTACAGATAAACGCTATGGGTGGATGATAAAAGCTAGTTTTAGATTGAGAGGATGAGTGTGGTGGTTAGAATTGGAGGTTTGAGGTACTGTGGACCTGCGTGTGTCTTTGTTTTGGTTATTCTTTGTAGAGGTGACCACCTCTACGGACCTCTGTATTTTTGGTGATAGAGAGCCAATCTTCTGTCTCTGGAGTTGATATGTGATGTGACAGCTTGCACCAGAGACCTGCCATGCAGGGTCAGGTCACTGCTGGTTAATCTGGCACCTGCACCCAAAGTCAGAAGTATCGATTAGAACGCAGTAAATCAAATATTCAGAAGAGGAATACTATGGTGGCTGTTCAAAGCACCATCTATTCTCATTACAGCCCAAGGTGTATATTCCATGTGGGCTGGGAGCCAAAAGATGAACAGGAGTGTCTGTATGATCCTGGAGGGTTACACGTCACCTTGGGAGGAGGAGGAGAAGGAGGAGAAGTAGGGGGAGGAGGAGAAGGAACAGGGGACGGAGGAGGAGTGGGAATAGGAGGAGGAGAAGGAGGGGGGGAGAGGAACAGGGGAAGGAGGAGGAGTGGGAAGAGGAGGAGGAGAAGGAGGGGGGAGAGAAGGAACAGGGGAAGGAGGAGGGGGGGGCGAGGAGGAGGAGGAGAAGAAGGAACAAGGGAAGGAGGAAGAGGAGAAGGAGGGGGAGGGGGATGAGGGGGAGGGGTAGGGGGTGAAGGAACAGGGAAGGAGGAAGAGTGGGAGGAGGAGGAAGAGGGGGAGGAGGAGGATGAGAAGAAGGAACAGGGGAAGGAGGAAGAGTGGGAGGAGGAGGAAGAGGAGAAGGAGGGGGAGGAGGAGAAGGAACAGCAGAAGGAGGAGGAGTGGGAGGAGGAGGAGGAGGAGAAGGAACAGGGCAAGGAGTCGGAGTGCGAGGAGGAAGTGGAAGAGGAGAGGAGAGGAAGAGAAGGAGGAGAACGATTGGGAGGAGGACAAGGATAGGGAGGCAGATGAAAAAAGGGGAGGAGGAGGTGGAGGGAGAGGATTAGGGGGAGGGGGAGGAGGAAGATGAGGAGGAGGAGTAAGAGGAGGAGGAGGAGGAGGGGGATGAATTAATCTCAGCTGATCAATGATCAATATGAAATACAGCTCACACCAATCTACTTCCTGCTGACTGACGCTCTAGCGTGCGCTTCTCAAATGGCAGCCAATTCCCTTTATAGTGCAATGCCCATAGGACCCTGGTAAAAAGTAGGGTGCACTATTAGGGATTAGGGTGCCATTTGGGAGGCGGCCTAGGATCTGGTAAAACGTATGAAGATGGGCTCGTGGGATGATTTATGTTGCAGGGACAGATGTCATTTTGGAGCGAGCTAGAGAGGCAGAGAGGTGATGGAGACATTTGAATGTCACGGGTGCTCGGATACACAGCCTTGCTGCATGCCAGATTAGTGCTGTGGTCAAGGTAATGATCGAATAAAGGGTTAATAATGATTTCTGACTGATCTATGTGAGTC
>NW_024057986.1:266845-324817 GCF_016432855.1 Salvelinus namaycush | reverse complement strand
ACTTATGAATGGTTTTATGAGGGATGGCTCTTCACATTGTAATAAGCCTTCAAAAACCATGTTTTTTGTTTTGTGTTTTACGAAGGCTGAACTGAATCCTTGAAAATTTGAAACTTTTTCAACAAGGTGTTCCACTGGGCATGATGCCATTGTAATATACCCACCACCTCCGTGAGCCGCAGCCCACACCCCGCCTGTCATCCATAACTTTGCTTTATGTGTATCTTTAGTCAAAATGTGTTCTAAGTCAGTGTCTGGAGGGAAAGAATGTGTTAGTTGGGAGGGAATCTTATTCCCAATTAATACATAATGTAACATTATACATGGAATGCAAAGTTAAGAAGCTAATATTGAGTTGCACCCACTTTTTGCCCTCAGAACAGCCTCAAGCTGCACCTGCCTCTCACCCTGCCTCTCACCCTGCTGCTCCCTGCCTCTCACCCTGCTGCACCCTGCCTCTCTCCCTGCTGCACCCTGCCTCTCTCCCTGCTGCACCCTGCCTCTCACCCTGCTGCACCCTGCCTCTCTCCCTGCTGCACCCTGCCTCTCACCCTGCCTCTCACCCTGCTGCTCCCTGCCTCTCACCCTGCTGCTCCCTGCCTCTCACCCTGCTGCACCCTGCCTCTCACCCTGCTGCACCCTGCCTCTCACCCTGCTGCACCCTGCCTCTCTCCCTGCTGCACCCTGCCTCTCACCCTGCTGCACCCTGCCTCTCACCCTGCTGCACCCTGCCTCTCACCCTGCTGCACCCTGCCTCTCTCCCTGCTGCACCCTGCCTCTCACCCTGCTGCACCCTGCCTCTCTCCCTGCTGCACCCTGCCTCTCTCCCTGCTGCACCCTGCCTCTCACCCTGCTGCTCCCGGCCTCTCACCCTGCTGCACCCTGCCTCTCTCCCTGCTGCACCCTGCCTCTCACCCTGCTGCACCCTGCCTCTCACCCTGCTGCACCCTGCCTCTCACCCTGCTGCACCCTGCCTCTCACCCTGCTGCTCCCGGCCTCTCTCCCTGCTGCACCCTGCCTCTCACCCTGCTGCACCCTGCCTCTCACCCTGCTGCTCCCGGCCTCTCTCCCTGCTGCACCCTGCCTCTCACCCTGCCTCTCACCCTGCTGCACCCTGCCTCTCTCCCTGCTGCACCCTGCCTCTCTCCCTGCTGCACCCTGCCTCTCACCCTGCTGCACCCTGCCTCTCACCCTGCTGCACCCTGCCTCTCACCCTGCTGCACCCTGCCTCTCACCCTGCTGCACCCTGCCTCTCACCCTGCTGCACCCTGCCTCTCACCCTGCTGCACCCTGCCTCTCACCCTGCTGCACCCTGCCTCTCAACCTGCTGCACCCTGCCTCTCACCCTGCCTCTCACCCTGCCTCTCTCCCTGCTGCACCCTGCCTCTCAACCTGCTGCAACCTGCCTCTCACCCTGCCTCTCACCCTGCCTCTCTCCCTGCTGCACCCTGCCTCTCAACCTGCTGCAACCTGCCTCTCACCCTGCCTCTCACCCTGCCTCTCACCCTGCTGCACCCTGCCTCTCTCCCTGCTGCACCCTTTCTCTCACCCTGCCTCTCACCCTGCTGCACCCTGCCTCTCTCCCTGCTGCACCCTGCCTCTCACCCTGCTGCTCCCGGCCTCTCACCCTGCTGCTCCCGGCCTCTCACCCTGCTGCACCCTGCCTCTCACCCTGCTGCTCCCGGCCTCTCACCCTGCTGCACCCTGCCTCTCACCCTGCTGCACCCTGCCTCTCACCCTGCTGCTCCCGGCCTCTCACCCTGCTGCACCCTGCCTCTCACCCTGCTGCTCCCGGCCTCTCTCCCTGCTGCACCCTGCCTCTCACCCTGCTGCTCCCGGCCTCTCACCCTGCTGCACCCTGCCTCTCTCTCTGCTGCACCCTGCCTCCCACCCTGCTGCACCCGGCCTCTCACCCTGCCTCTCACCCTGCCTCTCTCCCTGCTGCACCCTGCCTCTCACCCTGCCTCTCACCCTGCCTCTCACCCTGCTGCACCCTGCCTCTCACCCTGCCTCTCACCCTGCTGCTCCCGGCCTCTCTCCCTGCTGCACCCTGCCTCTCTCCCTGCTGCACCCTGCCTCTCACCCTGCTGCACCCTGCCTCTCACCCTGCCTCTCACCCTGCCTCTCACCCTGCTGCACCCTGCCTCTCACCCTGCCTCTCACCCACACTGCACCCTGCCTGTCACCCTGCCTCTCACCCTGCTGCACCTTGCCTCTCACCCTGCCTCTCACCCTGCTGCACCCTGCCTCTCACCCTGCCTCTCACCCTGCCTCTCACCCTGCCTCTCACCCTGCCTCTCACCCTGCTGCACCCTGCCTCTCACCCTGCCTCTCACCCTGCTGCACCCTGCCTCTCACCCTGCTGCACCCTGCCTTTCAACCTGTTGCACCCTGCCTCTCACCCACACTGCACCCTGCCTCTCTCCCTGCTGCACCCTGTGTCTCACCCTGCCTCTCACCCTGCCTCTCAACCTGCTGCACCTTGCCTCTCACCCACACTTCACCCACTGTTCATCCTTCACCCTACCGGGTAGAAGAGGTGGAATTGAAAAGCAGCCCTTGTTTTTTGCTGGAGGTCAGATCCCAGTCATGTATTGTGCAGTGAGACAGGCCAGCCCTTCAGCCTCTTGCGATGCCCTTCACCTCTAAATACAATGCCACTTCCTATTACACTGTATAAGGAACAGCTGTATGTTATTTAGTATGGCGTTGAAGCAGAAGAGACGATATCCAGTAACAAACAATAAGGACAGCATATATTTTGGAAATAGACATATGAGTCTGTGAAAATAATCACCACAGGGTTTATTATTAATTATTATTAATTTACTTTAATTAAAGTGAAAGAAACAGTAATCTGCCAGAATAATCATCGTTTTTTTTGTGTGAATTGAAAAGGTTTAATACATGTTCTCACTGACTCTAGAATTCTGGAGATTCTCATAGACTGGTTCTGAGCTCGGTGGTTAAGTGATGAGGGTTAGTGCTTCTACACCTGCATTTCTTTGCTGTTTGGGGGTTTTAGGCTGGGTTTCTGTACAGCACTTTGAGATATCAGCTGATGTAAGTAGGGCTTTATAAATACATTTGATTGTTAGTGACAGATTGTGTCTATGCTGTGGTTCGCTCCCACTTCTCCCAGGCAGCCCTCTGCTGTGGTTCGCTCCCACTTCTCCCAGGCAGCCCTCTGCTGTGGATCGCTCCCACTTCTCCCAGGCAGCCCTCTGCTGTGGATCGCTCCCACTTCTCCCAGACAGCCCTCTGCTGTGGATCGCTTCCACTTCTCCCAGACAGCCCTCTTCTGTGGATCGCTCCCACTTCTCCCAGACAGCCCTCTGCTGTGGATCGCTCCCACTTCTCCCAGACAGCCCTCTGCTGTGGATCGCTCCCACTTCTCCCAGACAACCCTCTGCTGTGGATCGCTCCCACTTCTCCCAGACAGCCCTCTGCTGTGGATCGCTCCCACTTCTCCCAGGCAGCCCTCTGCTGTGGATCGCTCCCACTTCTCCCAGACAACCCTCTGCTGTGGATTGCTCCCACTTCTCCCAGGCAGCCCGTCCCTTTTCCATCTCTGTCCGTCCGTCTGTCTGTCTGAGGCGACGTGGAGGGCCACTCAGCCACACGTAGCGTGGACTAATACCATCTCAGCCACACGTAGCGTGGATAATAACACCTCAGCCACACGTAGCGTGGTCTAATAACACCTCAGCCCCACGTAGCGTGGACTAATAACACCTCAGCCCCACGTAGCGTGGACTAATACCATCTCAGCCACACGTAGCGTGGATAATAACACCTCAGCCACACGTAGCGTGGTCTAATAACACCTCAGCCACACGTAGCGTGGACTAATAACACCTCAGCCAAACGTAGCGTGGATTAATAACACCTCAGCCACACGTAGCGTGGATTAATAACACCTCAGCCCCACGTAGCGTGGACTAATAACACCTCAGCCACACGTAGCGTGGTCTAATAACACCTCAGCCCCACGTAGCGTGGACTAATAACACCTCAGCCCCACGTAGCGTGGACTAATACCATCTCAGCCACACGTAGCGTGGATTAATAACACCTCAGCCACACGTAGCGTGGACTAATAACACCTCAGCCCCACGTAGCGTGGACTAATAACACCTCAGCCAAACGTAGCGTGGATTAATAACACCTCAGCCACACGTAGTGTGGATTAATAACACCTCAGCCCCACATAGCGTGGACTAATAACACCTCAGCCACACGTAGCGTGGACTAATAACACCTCAGCCCCACGTAGCGTGGCCTAATAACACCTCAGCCACACGTAGCGTGGACTAATAACACCTCAGCCACACGTAGCGTGGACTAATAACACCTCAGCCACACGTAGCGTGGACTAATAACACCTCAGCCACATGTAGCGTGGATTAATAACACCTCAGCCACACGTAGCGTGGATTAATAACACCTCAGCCACACGTAGCGTGGACTAATAACACCTCAGCCACACGTAGCGTGGACTAATAACACCTCAGCCACACGTAGCGTGGACTAATAACACCTCAGCCCCACGTAGCGTGGACTAATAACACCTCAGCCACACGTAGCGTGGACTAATAACACCTCAGCCACACGTAGCGTGGACTAATAACACCTCAGCCCCACGTAGCGTGGATTAATAACAACTCAGCCCCACGTAGCGTGGATTAATAACACCTCAGCCACACGTAGCGTGGATTAATAACACCTCAGCCCCACGTAGCGTGGACTAATAACACCTCAGCCACACGTAGCGTGGATTAATAACACCTCAGCCCCACGTAGCGTGGACTAATAACACCTCAGCCACACGTAGCGTGGATTAATAACACCTCAGCCACACGTAGCGTGGATTAATAACACCTCAGCCCCACGTAGCGTGGACTAATAACACCTCAGCCACACGTAGCGTGGTCTAATAACACCTCAGCCCCACGTAGCGTGGACTAATAACACCTCAGCCCCACGTAGCGTGGACTAATACCATTTTAGCCACACGTAGCGTGGATAATAACACCTCAGCCACACGTAGCGTGGTCTAATAACACCTCAGCCACACGTAGCGTGGACTAATAACACCTCAGCCAAACGTAGCGTGGATTAATAACACCTCAGCCACACGTAGCGTGGATTAATAACACCTCAGCCCCACGTAGCGTGGACTAATAACACCTCAGCCACACGTAGCGTGGTCTAATAACACCTCAGCCCCACGTAGCGTGGACTAATAACACCTCAGCCCCACGTAGCGTGGACTAATACCATCTCAGCCACACGTAGCGTGGATTAATAACACCTCAGCCACACGTAGCGTGGACTAATAACACCTCAGCCCCACGTAGCGTGGACTAATAACACCTCAGCCACACGTAGCGTGGATTAATAACACCTCAGCCCCACGTAGCGTGGACTAATAACACCTCAGCCACACGTAGCGTGGATTAATAACACCTCAGCCCCACGTAGCGTGGACTAATAACACCTCAGCCACACGTAGCGTGGATTAATAACACCTCAGCCACACGTAGCGTGGATTAATAACACCTCAGCCCCACGTAGCGTGGACTAATAACACCTCAGCCACACGTAGCATGGTCTAATAACACCTCAGCCCCACGTAGCGTGGACTAATAACACCTCAGCCCCACGTAGCGTGGACTAATACCATTTTAGCCACACGTAGCGTGGATAATAACACCTCAGCCACACGTAGCGTGGTCTAATAACACCTCAGCCACACGTAGCGTGGACTAATAACACCTCAGCCAAACGTAGCGTGGATTAATAACACCTCAGCCACACGTAGCGTGGATTAATAACACCTCAGCCCCACGTAGCGTGGACTAATAACACCTCAGCCACACGTAGCGTGGTCTAATAACACCTCAGCCCCACGTAGCGTGGACTAATAACACCTCAGCCCCACGTAGCGTGGACTAATACCATCTCAGCCACACGTAGCGTGGATTAATAACACCTCAGCCACACGTAGCGTGGACTAATAACACCTCAGCCCCACGTAGCGTGGACTAATAACACCTCAGCCAAACGTAGCATGGATTAATAACACCTCAGCCACACGTAGTGTGGATTAATAACACCTCAGCCCCACATAGCGTGGACTAATAACACCTCAGCCACACGTAGCGTGGACTAATAACACCTCAGCCCCACGTAGCGTGGCCTAATAACACCTCAGCCACACGTAGCGTGGACTAATAACACCTCAGCCACACGTAGCGTGGACTAATAACACCTCAGCCACACGTAGCGTGGACTAATAACACCTCAGCCACACGTAGCGTGGATTAATAACACCTCAGCCACACGTAGCGTGGATTAATAACACCTCAGCCACACGTAGCGTGGATTAATAACACCTCAGCCACACGTAGCGTGGACTAATAACACCTCAGCCAAACGTAGCGTGGATTAATAACACCTCAGCCACACGTAGCGTGGACTAATAACACCTCAGCCACACGTAGCGTGGACTAATAACACCTCAGCCACACGTAGCGTGGACTAATAACACCTCAGCCACACCACCAGTCTTACCAACAACAGAGTAGCTTACAGAACCATGTAGCCTAGCCGACCCCTACTAATCTCCTCTGTCTTACTTTTCTATCTGTCCTTACCCGACATCCTCTAGCCTGGCTGTGCATTGTACTACCCAGTGACCATGCAGAAATAAAAATCTGAATTTTCAGTCTTGACAGCAAGTACAAGTATGTGAGCGTGTGAATCAGCTACTGTTCTACTCTAGACTGATGATGTGGAATTACACAGGTGTTTTCTGGGAATCCTGAGGCCACACTCCAAACTCCTATACTGCCCTTGGCAACTACGCATGTTTGAAATGCAAAATGTTTGATTGGAAAATACCTTAGCTTGGATTATGTGTGTGTGTGTGTGTGTGTGTGTGTGTGTGTGTGTGTGTGTGTGTGTGTGTGTGTGTGTGTGTGTGTGTGTGTGTGTGTGTGTGTGTGTGTGTGTGTGTGTGTGTGTGTGTGTGTGTGTGTGTGTGTGTGTGTGTGCGCACACGGGTGTATGGCTTAACTTGAAAGCCTGGTGCATCTAAGTCCACTGACACCCCAGTGCGGCAGCAGTCAAACACAATAACATCAGAAAGCCTTGCTCTCTCTCTAGGTCCATAGAAGAGTCCCCTCTGAAACACAGAACATTCCCTCTATTAGTTCTCTATTAGCATGTTATACAGAGAGTCTTGTGTTTGGGTCCCCTGGGATCCTCTCTACTCCCCTCCGCTTTACTTTCAAATTCAAATCTGCAACATTAAAGTTAGCCACGACTAATCTTAAGAAATATGTGCTACTTCCAATACTTTTGAGCAGTTTTGCCTCGAGCCACACTTATACAGCTATAATTTTGCAGAGTTATGAATGTACAACTATCATGGCTGTGGCACAAAAAATATATATAATACCATTGCTATTATGGGCCATGGATATCTTGTGCTCTAAGAAGTTAGACCTGCACAGAGCCTTATCCCACGTGCTACTGCCTCCTCCAAGGTAGCAGGCCATTAGTCAATCAATTGACTACGTTATCTCATTAATTCAGATGATTTTCCCTTGCGGAAAAGCACATTTGAGTTGATTTATGGTCATGGAATGATAAAAAAAATCTTTAGAGTTTATTGAGGCGGTAGGTAGCCTAGTGGTTAGAGCGTTGGGTCAGTAACCAAAAGGTTGCTAGATCGAATCCCCCGAGCTGACAAGGTAAAAATCTGTCGTTCTGCCCCCCTGAACAAGGCAGTTAACCTGCTGTTCCTAGGCCGTCGTTGTAAATAAGAATTTGTTCTTAACTGACTTGCCTAGTTAAAAAAAGATTTACAAAAATGTTAAATAAAGATTTACAAAAAATGTTAAATAAAGATTTACAAAAAATGTTAAATAAAGATTTACAAAAAATGTTAAATAAAGGTTTACAAAAAATGACGCGCCCTTGCATCAATCTAATTAACATAATAATAAAATCCACATAAAAATCTGTCAGTTTAAACAAGTCTCAATCTACAGCATCTTTCTGTGTCGGCCTTCCACATCTGTGGTGGAAAGTGGCAGAGCTACAGCGGAGACCAGGAGACCAGGAAATCGTTCCTGAAAATCCTTCTTCACACAAAAATGTCTGTAGCGTCTGAATGGTTTGGCCTAATACAACCACTCTATGGAAAGATGAGACTCACGAACACTATAGTGTTCTCCGCTTTGCTTTACGACCACCAAAAGCCCCAACGGGACTCGTCTGAAGTTGGTACCGCCGATGTGCCAACGTCTGTCTGTAGCGTCCGAGCCCTTTGAGCTACAAACTAATATAACCCTACTAACGAACACGAAGGTGTTCTCAGTTTTGCTTTACGACCCCCACAACTGTCTGAAGGTAACTCATACAAATGAGTGGACGTGTGGAGGTAGTTTTGTGCCAATAAAAAAAAGGGATTAACTATGTGTACAAAAAAATTAAATATTTCCTGAACATTCTTACAGTATACCTCCTAAATATATGACAGACACTTAAAAACCTTATTCCTTTTAGGAATTTAAGTATTTTTTTGCCATTTATGAATGTGCTATTCGATGCATATTTATTTATGTAAATAAAGTATTTCTGTTTTTTATTTATAAATTACACCCCCTCCCCCTGAAAAAAATAGTTTTTGCTTTGTCATTATGGGGTATTGCGTGTAGATTGATTGGAAAAAGTCAAGGGGTCTCAGCACTTTCCGAACACACTGTAGATACAGTATAAAGCAGATACAGTAAATAGTCTATACAGTATATAGTATATACAGTATATAGTAGATACAGTATGTAGTCTTTACAGTATATAGTAGATACAGTATAGAGTCTAAACAGTATATAGTATATACAGTATATAGTAGATACAGTATGTAGTCTTTACAGTATATAGTAGTTACAGTATAGAGTCTAAACAGTATATAGTAGATACAGTGTATAGTAGATACAGTATGTAGTCTTTACAGTATATAGTAGTTACAGTATAGAGTCTAAACAGTATATAGTAGATACAGTGTATAGTAGATACAGTATGTAGTCTTTACAGTATATAGTAGATACAGTATAGAGTCTAAACAGTATATAGTATATACAGTATATAGTAGATACAGTATGTAGTCTTTACAGTATATAGTAGTTACAGTATAGAGTCTAAACAGTATATAGTAGATACAGTGTATAGTAGATACAGTATGTAGTCTTTACAGTATATAGTAGATACAGTATAGAGTCTAAACAGTATATAGTATATACAGTATATAGTAGATACAGTATGTAGTCTTTACAGTATATAGTAGATACAGTATGTAGTCTTTACAGTATATAGTAGATACAGTATGTAGTCTTTACAGTATATAGTAGATACAGTATGTAGTCTTTACAGTATATAGTAGATACAGTATAGAGTCTAAACAGTATATAGTATATACAGTATATAGTAGATACAGTATGTAGTCTTTACAGTATATAGTCGATACAGTATAAAGTCTATTCAATGTATAGTAGATACAGTATGTAGCAGATACAATATATAGTAGATACAGTATTTAGTCTATACAGTACATTGTAGATACAGTATATATTAGATACAGTATATAATAGATACAGTATTTAGTCCAAACAATTTATAGTAGATACAGTATATAATAGATACAGTATATAATAGATACAGTTTTTAGTCTATACAGTATATAGTAGATACAGCATATAGTCTATACATAATTTAGAGATTACAGTATATAGTAGGTACAGTATATAATAGACACAGTATTTAGTCTATACAGAATATAGTAGATACAGCACATAGTAGATATAACATATAGTAGATACATAATTAAATAGATACATTATTTAGTAGATACAATATTTAGTAGATACAGTATATTGTAGATGAGGTATATAGTAGATACAGTATTTAGTCTATACAGTATATATTAGATACAGGATTTAGTCTATACAGTATGTACTAGATACAGTATATAGTAGATACTGTATACAATAGATACATGATTTAGTCCATATAGTTTTTAGAAGATACCGTATATAGTAGATAAGGTATATAGTAGTTACAGTATATAGTCTATACAGTATATAGTAGATACAGTGTATAATAGATACAGTTTTTAGTCTATACAGTATATATACAGTAAATAATAGATACAGTATATAGTAGATACAGTATATAGTAGATACAGTATTTAGTCCATGTAGTTTATAGTAGATACAGTATATAGTAGATACAGTATATAGTAGATACAGTTTTTAGTCTATACGGTATATAGTAGATACATTATTTAGTCTATACAGTATATAGTAGATACAGTATATAGTAGATACAGTATTTAGTCCATATAGTTTATAGTAAATACAGTATATAGTAGATGCAGGATATTGTAGATGCAGTATATAGTAGATAAAGTATATAATAGATACATTATTTAGTCTATACAGTATATAGTAGATACATTATTTAGTCCATATAGTTTATAGTGCATACAGTATATAGTAGATACAGTATATAGTAGTTACAGTATATAGTCTATACAGTATATAGTAGACACAGTATATAATAGATGCATTATTTAGTCTGTACAGTATTTAGTACATACAGTATATAGTCTATACAGTATTTAGTAGATACAGTATATAATAGATACATTATTTAGTCTGTACAGTATATAGTTGATACAGTATATAGTAGTTACAGTATATAGTAGTTACAGTATATAGTCTATACAGTATATGTTGATACTGTATATAATAGATACAGTTTTTAGTCTATACAGTATTTAGTACATACAGTATATAGTCTATACAGTATTTAGTAGATACATTATACAGTAATTAGTCTGTACAGTATGTAGTAGATACAGTATGTAGTAGATGCAGTATATAGTAGATGCAGTATTCCGTAGATGCAGAATTTAGTAGATACAGTATTTAGTAGATGCAGTATATAGTAGATGCAGTATTTAGTAGATGCAGTATTTGGTAGATACAGTATTTAGTAGATTTTTTTTTTTTTCTTCTGCAACCGACAACCACAGGAGGATTCAGGAGCTCTCCATGAATGTAGACAGCCTGCTGCTGCCGCTCTGCTTATCATCAGATGGGGGGGAGGAGAGGAGGTGAGGGGTAACTGGGGGACCCTGCCTTGATTGGGTAACTGATTAATAGAAAATATATATTTTTAAAACTGCATAATAAATAAATATGACTGGTCAATTGTGTGAGTCAGAGGCTGGGCCCCAGCCCATAGGGCCCCAAGATTCAAAACATCACATTTTTGGGGGTATTATTATAATTTTTTATCCAGCCACAGGAGCCCGCTCTCAATGTTCAGAATACACCAGAGAGCATAATTTATCCACAGAGAATCAATGGCTGTGGATTAAGTTTTATCACAATCACATTCAGGTATTTGCCAAAATAAAGGAAACACCAACATAAAGTGTCTTTAAAGGATGTTGGGTCTCCACGGGCCGCCAGAACAGCTCCAATGTGCCTTGGCATAGATTCTACAAGTAGACCTAAATAATGCCATGAAAATGCTCCTCACACCATAACATATACTTTGTATCCCTCATTTACTCAAGCGTTTCCTTTATCTTGACAGTTACCGGTATGCCTACAATTGGGAAGGACTGGGCAAGCATGAACGTCAAATATATAGCTTCTATGGATTGTAGACATATAATCCATAGAAGGATTTTGGAACCTCTTTCCCTGACAATTTGACTGTTACGTGGGTACACTAGCAATGGATGCCAATCCTGACTTGAATGGGAACTGTCATCTATGGGATTCTATATTTATGGTATGTTGTCGGTTTGCCTTTTGCAGATTTCAAAATACAATCACAGGAAAAACATAACAGTTTGGAAAGCAAATGCCCCACTGCTGAAAAGACAAGAGTAGAACCAATATAATATGTATTTTGCAACAACATTTTTGTCCAACAGCAGGAACGTTTTTCAGAGTAGCTCATCTTGAGACAGGCTTCTGCCTGTCACGTTCTGACCTTTATTTCCTTTGTTTTGTCTTTATTTAGTATGGTCAGGGCGTGAATTGGGGTGGGCAGTCTATGTTTGTATTTCTATGTTTTCCTATTTCTGTGTTTGGCCTGATATGGTTCTCAATCAGAGGCAGGTGTTTTGTGTTGTCTCTGATTGGGAACCATATTTAGGTAGCCTGTTTTGTGTTGGATTTTGTGGGTGGTTGTCTTCAGTCTTTGTGTGTCTGCACCAGATAGAACTGTTTCGGTTGTCACTTTTGTTGTTTTGTATTTTGAGTGTTCACCTTTATTAAAGTGAGATGAACAATTACCACGCTGCGCATTGGTCCTCCGAAATCCTTCTAACTTATCCTCCTCAGACGAGGAAGACGACAGCCGTTACACTGCCACAGCGAGCGCATCGGCCATCACCGTGAGTAGTAGCCTATGGCTTCATCTTCATCATTAGGTGAGTCAGTGTGCCACTGGACATTTTATTGAATTGCCTACTGTCGATATATATATATATATATATATATATATATATATATATATATATATATATATATATATATATATATATATATATATATAATGTCTTCTAATATTGAACAATCTTTGTGTTACTTCATTGGCCTGGGCTATTGTTTGTGTGAATTGAGTGCGTTAGTCAGAGCAGCCACTCATTTCAGTCAATTGAGTGGTGTTAAAAAAAGATTCAGCTAAAAGCAGGCCTGGGCAAAGGGCGGCCCGGGGGCCATATGTGGACCGCAACCTGATTCAATACGGCCCTCGGAATCATGCTCAGATCACATAAAGAATGTGCGATAGTAAAGTTTTGAGAAAACGTATTTGTTTTTCAAATTAAAAGCCCTAATGAATAGTTGCCTTTGTGTAATGATTTAACTCCCACCGCTCGTGGGACCTTTATTTTGAAGGAACGTATAAATAACAACTGCACGAGGACAGACAGTGACCGACAGGCTGACACACACACACACATCACAGTTACAAATAGTAGCTAGCTACAAATTGCAAGAGTGGATATCGAAATATTTCTTTGTTGAGGTATTAGTCGGGAAACAAGTTCAGGGAGGGAATTATTTAATCAATAAACAAAACATAATACAAAACAAGAAACACGAACAACGCACAGACATGATACAGAAACAACAACGCCTGGCGAAGGAACCAAAGGGAGTGACATATATAGGGCAGGTAATCAAGGAGGTGATGGAGTCCAGGTGAGTGTCAACAAGCGCCGGTGCGCGTGACGATGGTGACAGGTGTGTGTAATAATCAGCAGTCTGGTGACCTAGAGGCCAGAGAGGGATTACACGTGACAGGAAAGCTGTGTGCTTGGTGTGCAAAGAGAGCATCGCTGTCTTTAAAAGACTACAACTCTTCCCGACACTTCCAGACGAAGCATGCAGAGAAATATAGGAATATGTCTTCTGAGCAGAGGGCAAAGTGCATCGAAAGAGTTGCTTTCTCAGTTGTAAAAGCAGCAAGGACTTTTCGCAAAACTGCATTCAGCAAACGTCGGAATTGCGAGAGCTAGCTATGTACTGTTCCAGAAAATCACTAAACATATCAAGCCATTCGCTGAGGGCGAATTCATTAAAGAATGTTTAATTGACTCTGCAGCAAGACTTTGCCCTGACAAGAAAGAGCTGTTTGAAAATGTTTCCCTGTCAAGACAAACTGTGACACAGAGTGTTGAGGACATCACAGAGAATATGGAACAACAGTTGAAAGACAAGGTAAAGGATTTCACCTATTTCTCTTTAGCCCTGGATGAGAACAGTGATGCATGTGACACGGCGCAGTTGTTGATATTCTTACGAGGCATAACCCCAGACTTTAAAATTACAGAGGAGCTTGCTTCAGTGCGGTCACTGAAGAGCACAACAACAGGGACATATTTACTGGAGGAGGTTAATAAGTGTGTGTCAAAGCTGGGACTGAGTTTTGAAAAGTTATCCAGTGTAACCGACTACTGATGGGTGCCCAAACTTGACAGGAAAAAACCTGGCCTTTTGAAAAGGATACAAGGTCAAGTAGCTGAGCTGAACCCAGATCGGAAAATTATTTTCCTGCATTGCATTTATTCATCAGGAGGTGCTCTGTAAATGTGTTCTGAAAATGAGCCATGTTGTGGATACAGTCACTGAAGTGGTAAACTTTATAAGAGCAAAATCCTTGTCTCACTGTTGGAAGAGACCGTAGTCGGGTCATGCAGATCTCCCCTACCACACAAATGTGAGATGGCTGAGTTTGGGGAAGGTGCAGATCTCCCCTACCACACAAATGTGAGATGGCTGAGTTTGGGGAAGGTACAGATCTCCCCTACCACACAAATGTGAGATGGCTGAGTTTGGGGAAGGTGCTTAAAAGGGTGTGAGACACGAAGTTGGAGATTGCTGAGTTTTTGCAAATGAAAGGAAAATATGTCGATTTCCCTCAACTGCAAGATAAAGAATGATTGGCTGATTTTTGCCTTCACCGGGGACATCATGGCCCTCATGAATGAACGGAATCCAAAACTACAAGGGAAGGGCCTTTTTGCACATCAGATGTACAGCCTTGTCAAAGCCTTCAAGGGAAAATTACTCCTCCTGACCCGCCAAGTAGAAGCCAACAGTCTCACCCACCTTTCGACACTACTAGTCTGTTCCCTATCAGATGACCAGATGGAGAAGTATACATCGCTGCTACGTGCTTTGAAGGGTGACTTTTAATATGATTCTTGCCCACAATGGCAAAAATATATTCAAATGTGGCCCTCCAAGGAAAATATTTGCCCAGGCCTGAGCTAATGTCTCCTGTCATGTAAAAGATGTAGAATCGCATGAAATGCGTTTTTAAAAGGCAGATTTTTTTTCTATTAAAATAACAGAGCCCCCTTGGCCTGTGATTTCTGAATTCATTTTTTTACTTCCTGACCTGTCTGGTGTTGCCATGGAGATTGAGAGGTCAAAAGTTAAGTTGTCAGGTGTCCGAGTCGTGCTAGTCCACTGACACTGTTTGACATGTGTCAACCTCAGTCTTGCAGTAGTACCGTATTTAACCGATTGGCCCTCTGGCCGAGAGGCTACCCTCTACAGTTCGGAGTGGGGTGCTAATGGTTGCCACTTCTGGACTGTTGAAATACCCGGCAGATGATTATAAACGGACAAAACGTAGACCGTTTACGGAATCGTAGAAGCAAGTACTTTTTTAGGATCCTGTGGATTTTTATAAGAAAGCAACATGCAAATTGTCAACAACAATCTTTAACTCCCAAACTGCCATCCCAGAACCAGAACCAGAACCAGACCAGAACCAGACCCAGAAGCAGACCAGAACCAGACCAGAACCAGACCCAGACCAGATCCAGAACCAGACCAGAACCAGACCCGTACCAGAACCAGACCAGAAGCAGACCAGAACCAGAACCAGACCCAGAAGCAGACCAGAACCAGACCCGTACCAGAACCAGACCAGAACCAGACCCAGACCAGATCCAGAAGCAGACCAGAGCCAGAACCAAAACCAGACCAAAACATACTGATACAGTGCCTCAGACAAAAGACACTACAAGGGGACGAAATTGATTTTAATCCCCAACACTGCTCCTGTCTCACTGAATCACATAATCAAAACACATTGAGGCTAATTGCCCTGCACGCCATTGCGACAGACTGCCGAGAGGCAAAGCGAAACCAATACTGTTTTTGATGCTTTGCTAAATATTAATTAAACCCGTCTTCCTGCATATGTGTTTATCCTCTTTATGCCTCCGAGTCATTATTGAGTTTGACGGATGATTGACAGCTCATTAAGCCTCGTTAAAACAGATGAATTGAACGACACAACATGTATGTCTCGGGGGTGACCAGTTATCCTGCCATCTATCACAGAGATGAGCCCTGATTGACAACCACGGGTCCGTGTAATTCTCATTATTTGAAATGAGAAATAAATGTACTGTACCAGTCAAATGTTTGGACACACCTGCTCATTCAAGGGTTTTTATTTTGATTTATTTAACACTTTTTTTTTGGTTACTACATGATTCAGAATGTGTTATTTGATAGTGATGTCTTCCCTATTATTCTACAATGTAGAAAATAGTCAAAATAAAGAAAAACCCTTGAATGAGTAGGTGTGTCCAGTACGGTACTGTACACATATATATACACATACTTACATACATGCATACATATATATATACAGACTTTTTGACCGGTAGTGTATATATAATTCAATGTATAGTTTCTTGTGGCGTTTTTGTGGTGATGGTGAGAGTAAATTGGTACAGTACTGGGGCTACATAATTAAATGCACAAGAGGGGGGAAATGAGAGATGCTGTCACGGAATTAATGTGGCGTAATGTTAAGAGAGGATGAGGGAAATGTGGAAAAGAAGCATTAAAAACAAACAGGAATGCAATAAAGATCTCTAGTATTTATTTTGGAGTATACTATTCTTTACACTTTACATTTTTTTCCAACATTTACTTTCACCTAACTTTGTTCATCTCTTCACACTATTGTTTTGCCTAAACTTTATATAACCCTCGGCTAACTTCTGCAAAGCTGCTGCTCTCGTGGGACAATCACAGACTCAAACCCAGCATTTTAAGCATTTTACAAGCAGCAAGGCCCAAAAGAACTTCTGTTTTAACTTTTCTACCGCAACCCTATAGCAAAGCCTCAGGAAACAGACTTTTCTTCCAGGTGTGAAAAAAAAAAAAAAAAAAAAAAACCTCCTTTGAGTGTTCCAACACTAACGCAGTACTGTGTTGAATCCCTTGTGGTATTCTGGGTACATACTGTATTAGCTGATAGAATTAAGCTACAACGGATGGGCAAAACATATAGGAAGAAACACACACACACACACATACACACGCAGACACACACAGACACACACACACCCTCCTCATATATCCCCCTACACAACATCCACCTATTATCAGTGGAGATGGCCAACAGAGGCATGGGTCCCCCTCCCTAAAACAAGGTAAAGGGACGACGGATGGGCAAAACATATAGGAAGAAACACACACACACACACACACACACACACACACACACACACACACACACACACACACACACACACACACACACACACACACACACACACACACAGCAGCTAGTAAATGCCATCTGTCTGAAACTGCTGACCAAATTTATCCAATGGAATATAGACCAAAGCCCTTCTTGGAACCACTTGCTCTATAATGCTGTTTGCACCATGGTGTTTTAATCAATTTATTATCAATATATTTCAGATATATTCTTGGCTCAAACACTTTTTTCTTATTTAATTATTATTATTATTCTTTTTTAAATAAGACAAGTAGTATTTTCGATTCAGACCGAGAGAGACGTTTAATTTCATTGAACACAACCCGAGCCCCCCGATGTCTAGATCTTCAAGTCAAGCCCCGATGTCTAGATCTTCAAGTCAAGCCCCGATGTCTAGATCTTCAAGTCAAGCCCCGATGTCTAGATCTTCAAGTCAAGCCCCGATGTCTAGATCTTCAAGTCCCGATGTCTAGATCTTCAAGTCAAGCCCCGATGTCTAGATCTTCAAGTCAAGCCCCGGTGTGTAGATCTATAGAATAGATTATACCCTCCTAATATAGTCTTCCTTCTACCACGTAGAGGTTGTTTAAGTCCTTTATTATGGCTGTTACGGCTGTCGTCGGAATGAGACCAAGGTGCAGCGTGGTAGGCGTACATTTTTAATTTATTAAACGAACACCAAAAAAACAAGAAAGATAAACGACACGTAAAGTATTGTAGCGCTAAACCAGCAACTAACAAAAACAAGATCCCACAACAGAAAGTGGGAAAAAGGGCTACCTAAGTATGATCCCCAATCAGAGACAACATTAGACCGCTGCCTCTGGGAACCATACTCGGCCAAAAACAAAGAAATAGACAACATAGAACGCCCACCCCAAATCACACCCTGACCTAACCAAATAGAGAAATAAAACGGCTCTCTAAGGTCAGGGCGTGACAGCGATATCCTTAATATAGGCTGCCAAAAAATGATCATGTAAACATGCTGACTTGGAAATAATGAAAGGTTCCAGGCGGATATAGTAAGCTATCTAAGCGCATGGCGGAGCGATGTGACTGCTGGCCCGGCTGTAGCTACAGTACCATCAAGAGGACCCCGTTGGATGGGGTCAAATGTCATCCACCACACAAAGAGAAGCCAAGTCTGGAATAGGCCTAGTGAACATAATGCTCCATGGGATGAGATTACCTTAAAGTTAAGGCTTTTTATTTACTACCATGTACTTAAGACAACAACGAACACCAAGGTAGTGTGATGGTATAGCGTTAAATAAAATTGTATCGTAATTTTTCAACGTTATCCCGATGTCTAAATGAATAATGTTATTCCCGAAGCTCAGTTGGTACAGTACAGTATGGTGCTTGCGATACCATGATGGTGGGTTTGGTTCCTGGGACCACAGCTTTTAGATTAAAAGCTAAATGGTTGATTTTTTTTTTTTTCTTCTTCACTTATTGGTACATGATATTTATTACGTTTCAGGTTATGGGAGTTGCTAAGATACCATCCACCTCAGCCTAGGGAACCTAAAAAGGCTACATCCCTTATCAAACACACAGAGAATCATTTGAAATAATGTATGAGGCTCTGAATTCAAGTTTAAAAAAAAATATATATATATATATAAATCACAGAGTGGAGCTGATAATTGAAGAGTTTCTAATGCCCTGCAGGTGTACTGAGCTAGAAATACGAACAGGAGCCTAGACAGTAAGTTAACTCCCCAACGTGAATTCAACGAAAGCTGCCTAGATTGTGAATTCCCGTATTAAGTCCCTTAACAGGAAATGGAATATCTACCATGCTTAATTTTTTTAGGTTGCGTTATAAGAGAGTCGAGTTCTTCTTTACACAGTTCTTGAGTACCAATAACTAGTGTTAAGAACCTATTTTCTAATTAGGATTAGAAAACATTTTTTATTATAAAGTTTACCGGTTTAGTCAAAATGTCCAATCTGAGTGAATATCTTTAGCTCTGGGATTTAAATCCCGAGACAATTTATCCCTCTTCACTGTCCGGCCGGCCACCCTCAGCCAGGTAACAGCGTTACCTTCTTACCTTAGAGTTAGAGGTTTACACTCCATAGCTTACAGACATGGTGGGCTTGCTGCGTGAGCAAAAACCATCACGACACAGCTCAAAAAAAACAGACGAAGCTGACACCATGGGAGAGCTTTGCGAGCTATCTCATTCCAATGAACTTGAGAGGAACGTATTGATTCCTACACGGCAATGACAGCACCTGGCTATCGGCTTTAGAGGTGAACTTCCCAGGAGCTATCTGAATTATGCAGGTGACGTAGATAAGGATGTGACTGTTTAAAAATAGAACGCCACATCGTCTAAAGTCGATTTTGTTGACCTTAACGAGACTAGGTGTAATGTAAGTTCGGTGAGCAAACTTTCCTGAGACCTGAAGACTCGTGTTAGCTCCTAGGCTTTAGCTCAGCGGGGTAACACAGACTTGTGATAGAACATTCTGATTTGGACACGATGGACTATGAAGTTCATGTAGGTTAAATGAGAAATGTTGCTCATGTGGTTTTCTTTGACTCGGCCCCCTGTTAAATAAGGAATGAAGGACTGGAGATACAGGCTAAAGCAGTTTATTAACCCAGCTTGACAAGCTGTGGTGGAGAGCTGTGCTACACCACATACACGCACACACACACATGCACACACGCGAGCACGCACACACACACGCACACACACGCACACACACACACACACACACACACACACACACACACACACACACACACACACACACACACACACACACACACACACACACACACACACACTGTGTAGCTGTGGTGAATGTCTGTGCTGAGGCCCACCATCGGTCTCTGTCTTCGTAACAGCACAGTCAGCAAAGCCCTCAGGAGGACCAGACCACATCATCAAAAGCACCAATTGGCCGATCTGATAAACTTAACAAAACCCTGTAGCTAAGGCAATTATCCACCTACTCCCACACACTGAGACACTGAGACACTCCACACTCTCCACTCCACACTCTCCACTCCACACTCTCCACTCCACACTCCACACTCCACACTCTCCACTCTCCACTCTCCACTCTCCACTCCACACTCTCCACTCTCCACTCCACACTCTCCACTCTCCACTCCACACTCCACACTCTCCACTCTCCACTACACACTACACACTACACACTACACACTCCACACTCCACACTCTCCTCTCCACACTCTCCACTCCACACTCCACACTACACACTCCACACTCTCCACTCCACACTCTCCACTCCACACTCTCCACTCCACACTCTCCACTCTCCACTACACACTCCACTACACACTCCACACTCTCCACTACACACTCTCCACTACACACTCTCCACTACACACTCCACACTCTCCACTCTCCACTACACACTACACACTACACACTCCACACTCTCCACTACACACTCCAAACTCCACACTCTCCACTCCACACTCTCCACTACACACTCCACACTCTCCACTACACACTCTCCACTCTCCACTACACACTCTCCACTACACACTCCACACTCTCCACTCTCCACTACACACTCCACACTCTCCACTACACACTCTCCACTACACACTCTCCACTACACACTCCACACTCTCCACTCTCCACTACACACTCCACACTCTCCACTCTCCACTCTCCACTACACACTACACACTCCACACTCTCCACTCTCCACTCCACACTCTCCACTCTCCACTCCACACTCTCCACTCTCCACTGCACACTCTCCACTCCACATTCTCCACTCCACACTCTCCACTCCACACTCCACACTCTCCACTACACACTCCACACTCCACACTCTCCACTCCACACTCTCCACTCCACACTCCACACTCCACACTCTCCACTACACACTACACACTACACACTCCACACTCTCCACTCCACACTCTCCACTCCACACTCTCCACTACACACTCTCCACTCTCCACTCCACACTCTCCACTCTCCACTCCACACTCCACACTCTCCACTACACACTCCACACTCCACACTCTCCACTCCACACTCTCCACTACACACTCCACACTCTCCACTACATACTCTCCACTCTCCACTCCACACTCTCCACTCCACACTCCACACTCCACACTCCACACTCCACACTCTCCACTACACACTCCACACTCCACACTCTCCACTCTCCACTCTCCACTACACACTCTCCACTCCACACTCTCCACTCTCCACTACACACTCTCCACTCCACACTCTCCACTCCACACTCCACACTCTCCACTACACACTCCACACTCCACACTCTCCACTCCACACTCTCCACTCCACACTCTCCACTCCACACTCTCCACTACACACTCTCCACTACACACTCTCCACTCTCCACTCCACACTCCATACTCTCCACTCCCCACTACACACTCCACACTCTCCACTCCACACTCTCCACTCCACAATCCACATTCTCCACTCCACACTCTCCACTCCACACTCTCCACTCCACACTCTCCACTCCACACTCTCCACTCCACACTCCACACTCTCCACTACTACACTACACACTGTCCACTACTACACTACACACTGTCCACTACTACACTACACACTGTCCACTACACACTGTCCACTACTACACTACACACTGTCCACTACTACACTACACACTGTCCACTACTACACTACACACTACACACTGTCCACTCCACACTCTCCACTCCACACTCTCCACTACACACTCCACACTCTCCACTACACACTCTCCACTACACACTCTCCACTCCACACTCCACACTCTCCACTCCACACTCTCCACTACACACTCTCCACTACACACTCTCCACTACACACTCTCCACTCTCTACTCTCCACTCCACACTCCACACTCTCCACTCTCCACTCCACACTCCACACTACACACTCTCCACTACACACTACACACTCTCCACTCTCCACTACACACTCTCCACTCTCCACTACACACTCCCCACTCCACACTCCACACTCTCCACTCCACACTCTCCACTCCACACTCCACACTCTCCACTACACACTCTCCACTACACACTCTCCACTCCACACTCTCCACTACACACTCTCCACTACACACTACACACTCTCCACTCTCCACTCCACTCTCCACTCCACACTCCACACTCTCCACTCTCCACTACACACTCCACACTCCACACTCTCCACTCCAGAGAGAGAGAGAGAGAGAGAGGAAACGAGAGATTGTGGTCCTGTGAATGGACAGAAGCACATCCCTATTTTCTTCACCTGTGCTGGGCTCAAAAAGACTGGAACGCAAACTGCTCACAAGCTTCTCAACAAGAGATACCTTTTTCTAAACCTTTCGATAGTCCTATATCACTGTTTAATGTAGAGGAGGTCAGTATTTGATGCATTGGTGTCAGCGGGCAGATACAGTTGAAGTCGGAAGTTTATATACACTTAGGTTGGAGTCATTAAAACTCGTATTCAACCATTCCACAGATTTCTTGTTACCAAACTATAGTTTTGGCTAGTCGGGTTAGGACATCTACCTTGTGCATGATGCATGATACAATACATTTTTCCAACAATTGTTTACAGACAGATTATTTCACTTATAATTCACTGTATCACAATTCAAGTCGGTCAGAAGTTTACATACACTAAGTTGACTGTGCAATTAAAATTCCAGAAAATGATCTCATGGCTTTTGAAGCTTCTGATAGGCTAATTGACATAATTTGAGTCAATTGGAGGTGTACCTGTGTGTCACGTTCCTGACCTTATTTTCCCTTATTTTGTATGTATTTAGTATGGTCAGGGCGTGAGTTGGGGTGGGTTGTCTATGTGTGTTTTCTATGTTGGGTTTTTTGTGTTCGGCCTGGTATGATTCTCAATCAGAGGCAGCTGTCAATCGTTGTCCCTGATTGAGGATCATACTTAGGCAGCCGGGGTTTCACGTGTGGTTTGTGGGTGTTTGTTCCTGTGTTAGTGTTTCGCCACACGGGACTGTTACGGTAGTTTCGTTTGTTGTTTTATATCGTGTATTGTTTTCGTGTACATTAAATTAATGGAAACCTACCACTCTGCAAATTGGTCCTCCGATCCTTCTCGCCTCTCCTCGTCCGATGAGGAGTACGAAATAGACTATCGTTACACTGTGGATGTATTTCAAGGCCTACCTTCAAACTCAGTGCCTCTTTGGTTAACATCATGGGAAAATCAAAAGAAATCAGCCAAGACCTCAGGAAAGAAAATGTAAACCTCCACAAGTCTGGTTCATCATTGGGAGGAATTTCAAAATGCCTGAAGGTACCATGTTCATCTGTACAAACAATAGTACGCAAGTATAAACACCATGGGACCACGCAGCCGTCATACCATTCAGGAAGGAGACGCGTTCTGTCTCCTAGAGAGGAACGTACTTTGGTGCGAAAAGTGAAAATCAATCCCAGAACAACAGCAAAGGACCTTGTGAAGATGCTGGAGGAAACCGGTACAAAAGTATCTATATCCACAGTAAAAATGAGTTCTATATCGACATAACCTGAAAGGCCGCTCAGCAAGGAAGAAGCCACTGCTCCAAAAGCGCCATAAAAAAGCCAGACTACGGTTTGCAACTGCACATGGGGACAAAGATCATACTTTTTGGAGAAATTACCTCTGGTCTGATGAAACAAAAATCGAACTGTTTCGCCATAATGACCATCGTTATGTTTGGAGGAAAAGGGGGGAGGCTTGCAAGCTGAAGGATACCATCCCAACCATGAAGCACAGGGGTGGAAGCATCATGTTGTAGGGGTGCTTTGCTGCAGGAGGGACTGGTGCACTTCACAAAATAGATGGCATCATGAGGAAGAAAAATTATGTGGATATATTGAAGCAACATCTCAAGACATCAGTCAGGAAGTTAAAGCTTGGTCGCAAATGGGTCTTCCAAATGGACAATGACCCCAAGCATACTTTCAAAGTTGTGGCAAAATGGCTTAAGGACAACAAAGTCAAGGTATTGGAGTGGCCATCACAAAGCCCTGACCTAAATCCTATAGAAAATATGTGGGCAGAACTGAAAAAGTGTGTGCGAGCAAGGAGGCCTACAAACCTGACTCAGTTACACCAGCTCTGTCAGGAGGAATGGGCCAAAATTTACCCTTCTTATTGTGGGAAGCTTGTGGAAACATTTGACCTAAGTTAAATAATTTACAGGCAATGCTACCAAATACTAATTGAGTGTATGTAAACTTCTGACCCACTGGGAATATGATGAAAGAAATAAAAACTGAAATAAATCATTCTCTCTACTATTATTCTGACATTTCACATTCTTAAAATAAAGTGGTGATCCTAACTGACCTAATACAGGGAATCTTTTACTAGGATTAAATGTCAGGAATTGTGAAAAACTGAGTTTAAATGTTTTTGGCGAAGGTGTATGTAAACTTCCGACTTCAACTGTATATCAAAAAGGCTCAGTATGCTCATTATTTAGGTTTTAATTATACTCACTCTATGTAACAGGGAGACTGGGTACTGGTAAACCATTGCCCTGCCATGTAATGTAATATATTCACCCCCCCCCCCCCCCCACCCCCCCACCCCCTCATACGATCCTGCAGGTGATGAAGCAGGATGTGAAGGTCACACGTGGTCTTCGGTTGTGATGCTGTTTGGATGTACTGCCAAATGATCTAAAACGACGTTGCAGGCGGCTTATGGTAGAGAAATTAACGTTAGATTCTCTGGCAACAGCTCTGGTGGACATTCCTGCCGTTAGCATGGCAATTGCATTTTGCATGCCAATTGCATTATATTTTAGATTCTTCAAAGTAACCACCCTTTGATGACAGCGCTTGGCATTCTCTCAACCAGCTTCATGAGGAATGCTTTTCCAACCGTCTTGAAGGAGTTCCCACATATGCTAAGTACTTGTTGGCTGCTTTTCCTTCACTCTGCGGTCCAACTCATCCCAAACCATCTCAATTGGGTTGTGTCTGTTACTTGAACTCTGTGAAGCATTTATTTGGGCTGGTAACTAATGAACTTATCCTCTGCAGCAGAGGTAACTCTGGGTCTTTCTTTCCTGTGGAGGTTCTCGTGAGAGCCAGTTTTATCATAGCGCTTCATGGTTTTTGCGACTGTCTTGAAGAAACGTTCAAATTCTGGAAATTTTCTGCATAGACTGACCTTCCTGATCAGCGATGGACTGTCATTTCTCTTTACTTATTTTAGCTGTTCTTGGCATAATATGGACTTGGTCTTTTACCAAATAGGGCTATCTGTTGTGGGTAAATACAGTAGGTCTGTCTGTCTGTCTGTCTGTCTGTCTGTCTGTCTGTCTGTCTGTCTGTCTGTCTGTCTGTCTGTCTGTCTGTCTGTCTGTCTGTCTGTCTGTCTGTCTGTCTGTCTGTCTGTCTGTCAATATAGGTTACTCTGGAACTGCAGTCATCTATCTAGCTAGGAATAAAGGATCAATATTCATAAGGGGAAAACATTGTCCATCCGTCCCTGACTGATTGTTTTGGACACACACTACTACAGTGGTGAGTTACAGTGGTTCCTCCTTTAAAAGATGCGTCATACTGCGGTACACCTTGCGTGCTGCTGCAGCGTTCTGTTGGCACGTCATTTAAATCTCAGCCATTTCTTCTGTTACTGCAAGTTATTGCTAGTTTGACCACCAGAGGGCATCTTTGAGAAGCATTTGATAGTATTCCGTATTGGCATTACCAGAGAATTCAAAACTTTTTATTGTAATACAAATTTGGCTTAATTAATTTGATTTCTCTGAATGGTGTTTCCATTCAGAGAAAAATTGTTAGTTTGTAAATTCAGTCCATTTTGCTCTCGGAGCGCACACTGGACGTTCGGTCCGAAAAGTAGGGTTGATTTGAGCGTTCTGGCCTTACAACGGCAGTCAAGTACCCAAGCTAACGTTGGCTAGCTACTTCCAGACACAAATGAGACCCCTTTGACCATTTTACTCGCCCTAGCAGAGCTGGTAAGGCCGTCGTTTTGAAGTAATCGTGAAAAAACAGGCCTTATTTTAGTGAATTTTTCACCCTGCCAGCTCCTATTAGTTCTATTGAGCACCGTGACACACAACTCGCCTTCCGAACGTTCTATTCCCAGCTAATTGTTCAACGTCACAATGCCTGCTTCACTATTGTTGGCAATGAGACCTGCTCACTTTGTTTTATAGTTAAAATGTAATCAACAAAATGTAAACAACAAAAGTAATATTGGAACTCTGCGGTCTTCCCATTGTTTCCTATGGGGGAAAAATAGGCATGTCTAAATATCTCGCAATATGTAAAAAAATATATATATATATTCGAGGCGGGTGTAACCGGTGTGAAATGGCTAGCTAGTTAGCGTCACTCGCTCTGAGACATGGAAGTAGTTGTTCCCCTTGCTCTGTAAGGGCCGCGGCTTTTGTGGAGCGATGGGTAACGATCCTTCAAGGGTGGCTGTTGTCTATGTGTGCAGAGGGTCCCTGGTTCGAGTCCAGGTAGGGGCGAGGAGAGGAACGGAAGACAAAATATTACACGAGCACAATTTTAATCATGAGAATCTCCTCTTTGTAATAATGTAAGTCTGGGCAGCGAGCTCGTTTGTCATCGATCGCTAGACCAGAAATAGTCAGACATTTTAATTTTTTCCCTACTTGTTCATTACGCAGACATAAGCACAGTTGACACCATCGAGGTGCGGATGTTTACTTTCTACACTATTTGTTTTTTCCAGTTTCGTCCGACGAACAGATTGTAGTGGTAAAATAAAAAGGGTTACATTTTTAATGGAATTCTAAGCTTCACTCCAGTCAAAACAGGCTCTGCGAACGTTCGATTCCATTCAGTTGCTATTGGCTCGCGCTAGTGTTCCAGTTTAGCCAACGTTCTGAAGCCGTTTTTCACCCTTTGGTGAATTTTGCCTCGTTCTGTTGTCCAGCCTATAGATAGTGAGAGCGAATTAACGAAAGCACCCGAATGTCCATTAAGAAAGCACAACGAATATACCGTTTAGGTAAGCTAAGAATGACGAGAATAATCAAGCCAATAAACGTTGTATTTTATATATGTATAATGTTATAATTAATATACTGGCAAGTTTGATGTATAACATCAGGTAGCTAGCTAACATACCGGTACATACTGCTGTAATGATATGCTATGTGGTTCGTAAGGACAGCGTAGCTAACAAATTGTCAGCCAGCATAACGTGTAAGGTAACTTATTTGAAAAGTCATTACTTTATTACATTGAGTAACGAGCTACCCCTTGGTCGTTAGGGCAAATCTGGTCTGTGATACGAGGAGGGGTTTTCACACCTAGCTCAGCTATTAGACTTTTTTTTTCTTTAGTAAAGGTTGAATAGTCTATTGTTCAGCTATTAGCCCTTCTCCCCAACTTACAACAAATTGCTGACCCTCTCTCGTTCCTTTCCCTCTTCCAGGCGTCATCATTCTGCTCCTGAGTGGCTCGCTTGTGTGCGTGCTGGCAGGATATGGCAGCATTTTCAGTTGAGCGTCAAGAATTCTGCATACGGTAGCGCGTTTGTATGAAGGTGTGGTTATTGTTATAAGCTATTGTCGAGAGCAAAACCTTTTTTATTTTTAATCTAAAAAAAATTGTTCTGAAAGCAACAAAAAAAATCCCGACACAAAGGAAGTCAAAGCGGACACGTACGACGATGGCATCTCAGGTAAGCAGCACTGGGCTGTATTGACGTATCCTAAAAATGACATCTGCTGCTTTAGGTTGAACGGTCATATCTCAGTTATTGTTTTCATATCTATAAAAAATAACCTGTTTTCTTTACTTTCAGAAAGCAAGCTGACCAAGGGGTCAAAATGTAGATATTGCCAAATGTTCACTGTCCGAGGAACAGGCCGTGGAAGCTGTATTGCTGGCAAAAGTGTCCATAACCAGAGGTAATTAAACTGTTCTGTGTTCTTTTTCTCCATCTCTGCCTGTCTTGTTGTACATGGAACCTGTCTCACATGCATTACTTTTAAAAAACCCTTAAGATGTCAGCTGCTAATTTTCAGATTTACACCACATAAACACAGCCATTTTCACTGGACTGGTCTGTTGCTGCCAAGTCATGATTTCCCTGGGGGTTAGCCATAACCAAGTGGTGAGACATATAGCCCTCTATATTTAAATGTTTCAGGTACACTGCGATAGGTGTCTGCGTCACATACAGTATCTTCTATTGACAATATCTTATATTGTTTGTCCTCATGTGTCTGTTTTTCAGCATAAAGTACTCTGTAGCCACTTAGTGTGGACACCAGGTGAGACCACACACACACAATAACAGTCTCTCTCCTTCACTTCATCCCTCTCCCCCTTCTCCCTAAATCCTCTATGTTATTTCAGCTGTTTTGGTGAACCTCTCCCGCATCTGAACTGGCTGACACAGAGGGCACAGCATGATCATAGGTGAGAGGTCACTTGGTCGGGTCGACAGGAAGTATTATTAAAGAGATGCTTGACATTGAAATACAGATAGAGATGTAGTAGTCCCAGAGTTAATGATCCAGGGTCAGTTTTGCATTTCACCTCCTGATGATTATGATGACTGACTGTGTGTCACGACTTCCGCCAAAGTTGGTCCCTCTCCTTGTTCGGGCGGTGTTCGGCGGTCGACGTTACCGGTCTTCTAGCCATCACCGCTCCACCTTTCATTTTCCATTTGTTTTGTCTTGTTTTCCACACACCTGGTTTACATCTCCTCATGATTGCTATGTGCATGTAGCCCTCTGTTCCCTCCATGTCTGTGTGGGGTATTGTTTATTGTCTAGGTTGGCACGCTTCCGGCTGGTTTGCGCCGGGTTTTATTTGTACCCGTGATTTGTGGCAGCCGGTACTTTGTACTTGGGTTGTTGTACTTTGTGCTGCCTCACTTGTTCTTTGGGCATTTGTTTTTTGTGACGCGGTTGCGTTCTGTTCTTACTATTGCCTCAGTAATGTGTTTCTTTGTTCACTCATCTCTGCTCTCCTGCGCCTGACTTCCATGCACCACCCACCGTATGACACTGTGTTAGAATAAAAACACAAGGCTTAATCATGCTCTCTCTCTATCCACCTGTCTCTCGTCTGCAGGTATGTTTTGATGTGAGAGAGGAAGCCAGTCCCGTCATCGCCACCTCACCCACTCTTAAGATAACCTTCGGGCCAACTGGGGGCCCATGGCTGGTTAGGAGACACTGTTAGAGACACTGTAATTGTGATGAACTGAGAGAATATTAGGGTAGCACTGTAATTCATGAATCATATGCTGTCTGCCGCTGTTCTTACCATTTCCCTTTCTGTCTAACTCCCCCTTGTGGTGGTCTGGAGGAATGAAGCCGTGACGCTGGGTACCTCTCTCTCCACCTGGTCTTTCTTCCTCGTTTTATAATGCTATATGTGCATTGAAGTACAGATTGAACTTGTATTTATAATATTAAAATGATCATAATTATAATGCATTTATGTATTTATAACACCTGGATAATGAACTTCACATTCTCCACTGGTTGAAATTAAGTATCTCATTGAAATACTATCCTGTGTCCTCAGATTAATGCAGATGAAGGGAGTTAGATATGCATAGCTTTTTTTTCTGTATATATGAATTACAAATCAGCCTTTACTTGAATCATGTTTCTAGTCTATTGCATAGGTACAATGTGTAATCATTGATGTCCCAGGAGCAGGAGTGGTAAACACTGTTGGAAGAGGATAATTGTAATACATACATGTAGACACAGCATCATTCAAATAATGGAGTTTGATACACCTGGATATGAAAAAGTACGTCTCAGAGATTCATACCTGAACTTTTATTTGGAAGAGTACAGTCGTGGCCAAAAGTTTTGAGAATGACACAAATATTAATTTTCACAAAGTTTGCTGCTTCAGTGTCTTTAGATATTTTTGTCAGATGTTACTATGGAATATTGAAGTAGAATTACAAGCATTTCCTAAGTGTCAAAGGCTTTTCTTGACAATTACATGAAGTTGATGCAAAGAGTCAATATTTGCAGTGTGGACCCTTCTTTTTCAAGACCTCTGCAATCCTCCCCGGTATGCTGTCAATGAACTTCTGGGCCACATCTTGACTGATGGCAGCCCATTCTTGCATAATCAATGCTTGGAGTTTGTCAGAATTTGTGGGGGTTTGTTTGTCCACCTGCCTCTTGAGGATTGACCACAAGTTCTCAATGGGATTAAGGTCTGGGGAGTTTCCTGGCCATGGACCCAAAATATCGATGTTTTGTTCCCCGAGCCACTTAGTTATCATTTTTGCCTTATGGAAAGGTGCTCCATCATGCTGGAAGAAGGCATTGTTCATCTCCAAACTGTTCCTGGATGGTTGGGAGAAGTTGCTCTCAGAGGATGTGTTGGTACCATTCTTTATTCATGGCTGTGTCCAAAAATTGTGAGTAAGCCCACTCCCTTGACTGAGAAGCTACCCCACACATGAATGATCTCAGGATGCTTTACTGTTGGCATGAAACAGGACTGATGGTAGCGCTCACCTTGTCTTCTCCGGACAAGCTTTTTTCCGGATGTCCCAAACATTCGGAAAAGGAATTCATCAGAGAAAATGACTTTACCCCAGTCCTCAGCAGTCCAATCCCTGTACCTTTTGCAGAATATCAGTCTGTCCCTGAGGTTTTTCCTGGATAGAAGTGGCTTCTTTGCTGCCCTTCGTGACACCAGGCCATCCTCCAAAAGTCTTTGCCTCACTGTGCATGCAGATGCACTCACACCTGCCTGCTGCCATTCCTGAGCAAGCTCTGTACTGGTGGTGCCCCGATCCAGCAGCTGAATCAACTTTAGGAGACGGTCCTGGCGCTTGCTGGACTTTCTTGGGTGCCCTGAAGCCTTCTTCACAACAATTGAACCGTTCTCCTTGAAGTTTTTGATGATCCGATAAATGGTTGATTTAGGTGCAATCTTACTGGCAGCAATATCCTTGCCTGTGAAGCCCTTTTTGTGCAAAGCAATGATTACGGAATGTGTTTCCTTGCAGGTAACCATGGTTGACAGAGGAAGAACAATGATTCCAAGCACCACCCTCCTTTTGAAGCTTCCAGTCTGTTATTCGACCTCAATCAGCATGACAGAGTGATCTCCAGCCTTGTCCTCGTCAACACTCACACCTGTGTAAACGAGAGAATCACTGACATGATGTCAGCTGGTCCTTTTGTGGCAGGGCTGAAATGCAATGCAAATTGCCATCATACAAACTGAGGCAGCAGACTTTGTGAAAATTAATATTTGTGTCATTCTCAAAACTTTTGGCCACGACTGTACATGATCAGTGAATATATTCAATGTTACGGGCTACAATGTGGGAATCTCATGCATGGTAATAACTACAGTACATGTGTATATAGGACTTGAATCCTTGGCACTATAAAGTTATTATATTCTACTCATTCCATAGGCTTCATTAATGCCATTCAGACTTGAAGTTGATACAACAACTATGATAGCTGAGGTTCATAGATTGGTATGAATATTAGTTCAGAACCTAACGTTTTAGGGCCCATACGCAGATCGGCTACATACCGTAGCTAGCTACACATCCATAGGTATACAGTTATTTTTATCCTCCACTACAGAATAAGCAAGTAAATAGTTAGCTAGCTATGTTACTTCAGCTGCATTGCAAGGCAATCTTACACAATTGTACATTCAATTTGCAATAAATGCTTTTGCCAGCTAGATTCTTTACATCCACTGTTTCACAAGACGACAGCCTGGTTTGGTGGTTTTCTCAGGAGTCCCTAAAACATTAAACAACACGAATTACAAATTAATTCTCCTAACACTAGCTAGCTGGCTAATGTTAGCTAGTCAGATAACTTGCTAAATAGCGATTTTCGTATATTAACTTTATGACAAAAAAATATGGACAAACGTTTGTCTCTACATTAACTAAGATATTCCTCCCAATTGTAAACGTTTTGCTTGACTCGTTATGACGTTATAACATCTTACATCTGGTTCCACCATAATGTTTTGTCAGCTATCTTTGTTGAAGAACGACACAAGGCAAGGGTGGCTCGTGTCAAAATTCGTCATTGGAACCTCACGATATGATTGGTCATATAAAAACCTTGTTACCCAAATGCATAATGAGTGCTCTAACTAACTCCACCTTGTGGTGGTCTGGAGCAATGAAGCCGTGACGCTGGGTACCTCTAACTCCCCCTGGTGGTGGTCTGGAGTAATGAAGCTGTGACGCTGGGTACCTCTAACTCCCCCTGGTGGTGGTCTGTAGGAATGAAGCCGTGACACTGGGTACCTCTAACTCCCCCTGGTGGTGGTCTGGAGTAATGAAGCTGTGACGCTGGGTACCTCTAACTCCCCCTGGTGGTGGTCTGTAGAAATGAAGCCGTGACACTGGGTACCTCTAACTCCCCCTGGTGGTGGTCTGGAGTAATGAAGCCGTGACGCTGGGTACCTCTAACTCCCCCTTGTGGTGGTCTGGAGTAATGAAGCCGTGACGCTGGGTACCTCTAACTCCCCCTGGTGGTGGTCTGGAACAATGAAGCCGTGACGCTGGGTACCTCTAACTCCCCCTGGTGGTCTGGAGCAATGAAGCCGTGACGCTGGGTACCTCTAACTCCCCCTGGTGGTGGTCTGGAGCAATGAAGCCGTGACGCTGGGTACCTCTAACTCCCCCTGGTGGTGGTCTGGAGTAATGAAGCTGTGACGCTGGGTACCTCTAACTCCCCCTGGTGGTGGTCTGTAGGAATGAAGCCGTGACACTGGGTACCTCTAACTCCCCCTGGTGGTGGTCTGGAGTAATGAAGCTGTGACGCTGGGTACCTCTAACTCCCCCTGGTGGTGGTCTGTAGAAATGAAGCCGTGACACTGGGTACCTCTAACTCCCCCTGGTGGTGGTCTGGAGTAATGAAGCCGTGACGCTGGGTACCTCTAACTCCCCCTTGTGGTGGTCTGGAGTAATGAAGCCGTGACGCTGGGTACCTCTAACTCCCCCTGGTGGTGGTCTGGAACAATGAAGCCGTGACGCTGGGTACCTCTAACTCCCCCTGGTGGTCTGGAGCAATGAAGCCGTGACGCTGGGTACCTCTAACTCCCCCTGGTGGTGGTCTGGAGCAATGAAGCCGTGACGCTGGGTACCTCTAACTCCCCCTGGTGGTGGTCTGGAGGAATGAAGCCGTGACGCTGGGTACCTCTAACTCCCCCTGGTGGTGGTCTGGAGTAATGAAGCCGTGACGCTGGGTACCTCTAACTCCCCCTGGTGGTGGTCTGTAGGAATGAAGCCGTGATGCTGGGTACCTCTAACTCCCCCTGGTGGTGGTCTGGAGTAATGAAGCCGTGACGCTGGGTACCTCTAACTCCCCCTGGTGGTGGTCTGTAGGAATGAAGCCGTGACGCTGGGTACCTCTAACTCCCCCTGGTGGTGGTCTGTAGGAATGAAGCCGTGACGCTGGGTACCTCTAACTCCCCCTGGTGGTGGTCTGGAGCAATGAAGCCGTGACGCTGGGTACCTCTAACTCCCCCTGGTGGTGGTCTGGAGGAATGAAGCCGTGACGCTGGGTACCTCTAACTCCCCCTGGTGGTGGTCTGGAGTAATGAAGCCGTGACGCTGGGTACCTCTAATTCCCTCTGGTGGTGGTCTGGAGTAATGAAGCCGTGACACTGGGTACCTCTAACTCCCCCTGGTGGTGGTCTGGAGGAATGAAGCCGTGACGCTGGGTACCTCTAACTCCCCCTGGTGGTGGTCTGGAGTAATGAAGCCGTGACACTGGGTACCTCTAACTCCCCCTGGTGGTCTGGAGTAATGAAGCAGTGACGCTGGGTACCTCTAACTCCCCCTGGTGGTGGTCTGGAGTAATGAAGCCGTGACGCTGGGTACCTCTAACTCCCCCTGGTGGTGGTCTGGAGTAATGAAGCCATGACGCTGGGTACCTCTAACTCCCCCTGGTGGTGGTCTAGAGTAATGAAGCCGTGACGCTGGGTACCTCTAACTCCCCCTGGTGGTGGTCTGGAGTAATGAAGCCATGACGCTGGGTACCTCTAACTCCCCCTGGTGGTGGTCTGGAGTAATGAAGCCGTGACGCTGGGTACCTCTAATTCCCCCTGGTGGTGGTCTGGAGTAATGAAGCCGTGACACTGGGTACCTCTAACTCCCCCTGGTGGTGGTCTGGAGTAATGAAGCCGTGACGCTGGGTACCTCTAATTCCCCCTGGTGGTGGTCTGGAGTAATGAAGCCGTGACGCTGGGTACCTCTAACTCCCCCTGGTGGTGGTCTGGAGCAATGAAGCCGTGACGCTGGGTACCTCTAACTCCCCCTGGTGGTCTGGAGTAATGAAGCCGTAACGCTGGGTACCTCTAACTCCCCCTGGTGGTGGTCTGGAGTAATGAAGTCGTGACGCTGGGTACCTCTAACTCCCCGTGGTGGTGGTCTGGAGGAATGAAGCCGTGACGCTGGGTACCTCTAACTCCCCCTGGTGGTGGTCTGGAGTAATGAAGCAGTGACGCTGGGTACCTCTAACTCCCCCTGGTGGTCTGGAGTAATGAAGCCGTGACACTGGGTACCTCTAACTCCCCCTGGTGGTGGTCTGGAGGAATGAAGCCGTGACGCTGGGTACCTCTAACTCCCCCTGGTGGTGGTCTGGAGCAATGACGCCGTGACGCTGGGTACCTCTAACTCCCCCTTGTGGTGGTCTGGAGTAATGAAGCCGTGACGCTGGGTACCTCTAACTCCCCCTGGTGGTGGTCTGGAACAATGAAGCCATGACGCTGGGTACCTCTAACTCCCAATGGTGGTCTGGAGCAATGAAGCCGTGACGCTGGGTAGCTCTAACTCCACCTTGTGGTGGTCTGGAGCAATGAAGCCGTGACGCTGGGTACCTATAAGTCCCGCGGTGCAACCTCGCAACTTTTAAAGGAGGAACCACTGTATGTCCAAGCCACACTGCTACAGTGGTGAGCTATGTTCAAGCCACACTACTACAGTGGTGAGCTTAATTCAAGCCACACTACTACAGTGGTGAGTTCTGTTCAAGCCACACTACTACAGTGGTGAGTTCTGTTCAAGCCACACTACTACAGTGGTGAACTATGTTCAAGCCACACTACTACAGTGGTGAGTTCTCTACAAGCCACACTACTACAGTGGTGAGTTCTGTACAAGCCACACTACTACAGTGGTGAGTTCTGTTCAAGCCACACTACTACAGTGGTGAGTTATGTCCAAGCCACACTACTACAGTGGTGAGTTCTGTACAAGCCACACTACTACAGTGGTGAGTTCTGTACAAGCAACACTACTACAGTGGTGAGTTCTGTTCAAGCCACACTACTACAGTGGTGAGTTATGTCCAAGCCACACTACTACAGTGGTGAGTTATGTCCAAGCCACACTACTACAGTGGTGAGCTCTGTCCAAGCCACACTACTACAGTGGTGAGTTATGTCCAAGCCACACTACTACAGTGGTGAGCTCTGTTCAAGCCACACTACTACAGTGGTGAGTTCTCTACAAGCCACACTACTACAGTGGTGAGTTCTCTACAAGCCACACTGCTACAGTGGTGAGTTCTCTACAAGCCACACTACTAGAGTGGTGAGTTCTCTACAAGCCACACTACTACAGTGGTGAGTTCTGTACAAGCCACACTACTACAGTGGTGAGTTCTGTCCAAGCCACACTACTACAGTGGTGAGTTCTCTACAAGCCACACTACTACAGTGGTGAGTTCTCTACAAGCCACACTACTACAGTGGTGAGTTCTATACAAGCCACACTACTACAGTGGTGAGTTCTGTACAAGCCACACTAGTACAGTGGTGAGTTCTGTACAAGCCACACTACTACAGTGGTGAGTTATGTCCAAGCCACACTACTACAGTGGTGAGTTCTGTCCAAGCCACACTACCACAGTGGTGAGCTCTGTTCAAGCCACACTACTACAGTGGTGAGTTCTGTCCAAGCCACACTACTACAGTGGTGAGTTCTGTCCAAGCCACACTACTACAGTGGTGAGTTCTCTACAAGCCACACTACTACAGTGGTGAGTTCTCTACAAGCCACACTACTACAGCGGTGAGTTCTGTACAAGCCACACTACTACAGTGGTGAGTTCTGTCCAAGCCACACTACTACAGTGGTGAGTTCTCTACAAGCCACACTACTACAGTGGTGAGTTCTGTCCAAGCCACACTACTACAGTGGTGAGTTCTGTCCAAGCCACACTACTACAGTGGTGAGTTCTGTCCAAGCCACACTACTACAGTGGTGAGTTCTCTACAAGCCACACTACTACAGTGGTGAGTTCTGTCCAAGCCACACTACTACAGTGGTGAGTTCTCTACAAGCCACACTACTACAGTGGTGAGTTCTGTCCAAGCCACACTACTACAGTGGTGAGTTCTGTCCAAGCCACACTACTACAGTGGTGAGTTCTGTCCAAGCCACACTACTACAGTGGTGAGTTCTCTACAAGCCACACTACTACAGTGGTGAGTTCTCTACAAGCCACACTACTACAGTGGTGAGTTCTCTACAAGCCACACTACCACAGTGTGGAGTTCTCTACAAGCCACACTACTACAGTGGTGAGTTCTCTACAAGCCACACTACTACAGTGGTGAGTTCTCTACAAGCCACACTACTACAGTGGTGAGTTCTGTTCAAGCCACACTACTACAGTGGTGAACTATGTTCAAGCCACACTACTACAGTGGTGAGTTCTGTTCAAGCCACACTACTACAGTGGTGAACTATGTTCAAGCCACACTACTACAGTGGTGAGTTATGTTCAAGCCACACTACTACAGTCATATATATCACAGCTATGATCATATTCTTTCCATCCCTCCATCCTTCCTTTTCATCTGTGTCACGACTTCCACCGAAGGTGGCTCCTCTCCATGTTCGGGCGGCGCTCGGCGGTCGTCGTCGCCGGCCTACTATCTGCCATCGATCCCTTTTCTTTTTCGTTTGGTTTTGTCTGTCTTGTGTTCACCTGTGTCTAGTTTAGGCTAATCAGTGGGGTATTTAATCTCGCCCTACCCGCTAGGTTTTGTGCGGGATTGTTTGTGTTACTGTCGTTAGCTTGGGTTGCGTCTTTCCCTGTTAAGCAGGTTTATTTTCACGGGACTGATTTTCCCGCACATTAGTTTAGTAGAGTGTGTTCCTCCGTTTTCGACTAGACTGCGTTCCTGTTTTCTAGTGGCTGCTTTTGTGGTGCTGTACCTGTTTTGTTGTTGGACCAGTAAATAAAACGCCCATCTTGAAATTCTTGCTCTCCTGCGCCTGACTCCACACCCATCTCTCCTAGGGAGATACTGACAATCTGATGGTTTTGCTCTTGATTTCCCAGACAGGGAAGAGGATATCCTAAAATCGCGTGTGGACTGTGAAATGCTGTCTGTGATGGTTGCCATTCATTAGGAGTTTGAGTTTGAGTCTACAAAATGTCCACAGTAAAGGAGGGGAGATGAAAGCGAACAAGAAGGATTTTAGCCCTGTAAACTACTGCTGAGCCCTTTAAGCATAGCAGCACAGTTTCCCATACACTAGTTCTGATAAAGCTTCTAGTGATGTCACAAGGTTCTGATAAAGCTTTTAGTGATGTCACAAGGTTCTGATAAAGCTTTTAGTGATGTCACTAGGTCTAAAAAAGCTTCTAGTGATGTCACTAGTTCTGATAAAGCTTCTAGTGATGTCACAAGGTTCTGATAAAGCTTTTAGTGATGTCACAAGGTTCTGATAAAGCTTTTAGTGATGTCATTAGGTCTAAAAAAGCTTCTAGTGATGTCACTAGTTCTGATAAAGCTTTTAGTGATGTCATTAGGTCTAAAAAAGCTTCTATTGATGTCCCTAGGTCCTATAAAGCTTCTATTGATGTCAGTGGTCTGATAAAGCTTCTATTGATGTCACTAGTTCTGATAAAGCTTCTAATGAGAAGATAGATAGCCATGAGAATTGTTATGCAATAATTTGCTGTGCAACTGTTAAATTGTACAAAAGTAAAACTAAACAGATACTGTTGGGAAATTGTATTTTTTTGTATGTTGGTGTGGTCATTTTCAGAAGGTGGTTAAGGGATGTCCCTATTGGGAATGGAGGAGATCCCTATATAACTGAAACCAGTTCCACTGTCTTTCTTCATTGTTCCCCTCTAATCAGGGACTGATTTAGACCTGGGACACCAGGTGGGTGATTCCCCGCCAATCAGGGTCTGATTTAGACCTGGGACACCAGGTGGGTGATTCCCCTCTAATCAGGGACTGCTTTAGACCTGGGACACCAGGTGGGTGATTCCCCTCTAATCAGGGACTGATTTAGACCTGGGACACCAGGTGGGTGATTCCCCTCTAACCAGGGTCTGATTTAGACCTGGGACACCAGGTGGGTGATTCCCCTCTAATCAGGGACTGATTTAGACCAGGGACACCAGGTGGGTGATTCCCCTCTAATCAGGGACTGATTTAGACCTGGGACACCAGGTGGGTGATTCCCCTCTAATCAGGGACTGATTTAGACCTGGGACACCAGGTGGGTGATTCCCCTCTAATCAGGGACTGATTTAGACCTGGGACACCAGGTTGGTGATTCCCCTCTAATCAGGGACTGATTTAGACCTGGGACACCAGGTGGGTGATTCCCCTCTAATCAGGGACTGATTTAGACCTGGGACACCAGGTGGGTGATTCCCCTCTAATCAGGGACTGATTTAGACCTGGGACACCAGGTGGGTGATTCCCTCTCTAATCAGGGACTGATTTAGACCTGGGACACCAGGTGGGTGATTCCCCTCTAATCAGGGACTGATTTAGACCTGGGACACCAGGTGGGTGATTCCCCTCTAATCAGGGACTGATTTAGACCTGGGACATCAGGTGGGTGATTCCCCTCTAATCAGGGACTGATTTAGACCTGGGACACCAGGTGGGTGATTCCCTCTCTAATCAGGGACTGATTTAGACCTGGGACACCAGGTGGGTGATTCCCCTCTAATCAGGGACTGATTTAGACCTGGAACACCAGGTCGGTGATTCCCCGCCAATCAGGGTCTGATTTAGACCTGGGACACCAGGTTAAGTGCAATGAATCATCTGGTAGAACAGAAAACCAGCAGGCTCCAGACCCGGTTGGGTATTTAATGTTTAACTAGTTAAAACAAATTGTAGTAATTATACTTAGAATGATGGCTGTTTGATGGTCTGTAGTCTTTATGTAAATGGTTTGTGTGTGTGTGTGTGTCTGTGTACTGTATCTGTGTGTGCGTGTGCGTGTGTGTGCGTGTGTGTGCGTGGGTGTGTGCGTGCATGTATGCGTGCGTGTGTGTGTCTGTGTACTGTATCTGTGTGTCTGTGTATCGGTGTATCTGTGTGTGTGTGTGTGTGTGTGTGTGTGTGTGTGTGGGTGTGTCTGTGTACTGTATCTGTGTATCGGTGTGTCTGTGTATCTGTGTGTGTGTGTGTGTGTGTGTGTGTGTGTGTGTGTGTGTGTGTGTGTGTGTGTGTGTGTGTGTGTGTGTGTGTGCGTGTGTGGGTGTTCTGTGTGTCTGTGTACTGTATCTGTGTGTGTTTTATGTGTTACTGAGTTCCCTTGTGAATGGCTGGGCTCTCACTGGCTGTCGGTTAGCCCCTCCCCCTGGTGTCGCTTGCCAACCCCCTTGGCCGCTGTAAGGTCGGCCCCCTCCCAGCCAGCCAACAGCAGCTGTTCCATATTCATCAAGCCCCCCCCCCCCCCCCCCCCCCCCCCCCGTCTTAAAGAGCCCACTCTCTCACTGACTACTCCAGCCATAGTGTGCTGCGCACTCTCACGGTTACTCTCTCTCTCTATCCTTCTCTTTCTCTCTCTTTCTCTCTCTAGCCATCCATCTTTCTCTCTCTATTTCCATCTCTCTCTCTCGGTCTCTGTCTCTCTCTCTCTCTCTCTTCAGTTCCTCTTTCTTTCTCCTCTGACGCACTCAACCTGCGGTATACTACCTGTGCGTAGCGAAGCTTGTCGGGCCGATCCAGAGGTATTTCTAGTGAGGAGCAGGACAGGACAGAAGTGTGAAGAGACTGCTGACAGACTGAACGACTGTTCTCAGGAAGTTGCTCACCTGCTCTGCTGTGTCTGCCAGAGTGATGAGGATGAGACTTGGGAACTGACTCTTTCTCCCCCCGCTCTCCTGAAAATGCCAAACCTGGACTGACTGATGGATGTTTCTGAACTGTTTGAAATGTTTCAGACTCCCTCTGTCATCACGACCAGTAGGTGCAGCACTTTCCTCTCGTTTCTATATTATCAATTCACTCATTTTGTTTCAATCTTTTATGAAAGTGAAAGCGGTAAGGTTTTGTCAATTAAATGTTTAATCACTGTTTCCTCACAGTTGACAATTGGCTTTATACATTTATTTAATATTTCCGTTAAACTAATTAGGAGAGTTAGGTTGACCGCACAGTACAAGTAGAACCTTACTTAGGAGGTGTGTTGGAGGGAAGAGTGTAACTCATGCCGATCGTCCCACCATCGTCCTACATTCACCCCCCTGAGGCTCTGGGAGTAACAGTACCCAGATTAATGGAATGATAGCCAGACAACCACTTTACAGCTCTGCCTGCACCTGTTTTATCAAACCGTTACCAGTACAATGTGTGTGTGTGTGTGTGTGTGTGTGTGTGTGTGTGTGTGTGTGTGTGTGTGTGTGTGTGTGTGTGTGTGTGTGTGTGTGTGTGTGTGTGTGTGTGTGTGTGTGTGTGTGTGTGTGTGTGTGTGTGTGTGTGTGTGTGTGTGTGTGTGTGTGTGTGTGCGCGCGTAGTAGTTCCTCTACCGTAAGCGTTTGCTGTAAATAGGAAAAAGACTTTGTGTTTTAAAGACATTCATTAAAGGCTCGTTTAATACAGCGCTCATAGGAAATTCATTTAGATTTAAAAACTTAAAAAAAACAAAAAAAAGCAATACCTTCTTTAAATTGACATTATCACTTTAGGATAACGACTATTCTCTATTGCGCTCTCAAAATTGACATGAGTCGCTATTGACTCTATTTATCCAATAGCAATTGTTGATTCACGGCCTTAAAAACAGCAGCATTTGTGAAGCGTCCTTGCGATACTTTATAGACCTTTCCTGCAGTCAAACGACCTATTGGCGTCATGTGTGGAAATGTATTAATATTTGTTATAATCTCATCATTTATAAACATCTGGTGTTTCTATGTCAAATGTTTTTTTTTTTGGTTATATTTCAGTCTCTGTGATGTATATAATGTATTATAATATATAATATATAATGTGTAATATTGGGATAAAAACTCAACATTTTATTCATTTATCTGACATGGTTCAGGTGTCTTCTTTTTATAATTCCATAACCACGTGTGTGAGATGTTTACTTTAGTTTCAAAGTAGATTTATTTTAAGACGACCAAGAAACAGTCTGTGTGATCCTGATTTAGCCACACTGCAGCAAAATTAACATTTATAAGAAGTACAATATATATTTGCCAGTTAAACAATTATCTACAATTGTTCAAATGGTCTTCAGACAGTAGCTGTCTACTTTTTCTTCTCATTTAAAATGTTAATTAATAAAATATTGCAGGAAAAAAACTAGCCCATTAAAATAAGTAAACTGTATTGAAATTGTGGAAGTCACATGTGTAATCCCAGGTATATAGTATATTCTAACCTTTGCATGTGTAGAGAGAAGCTCTTCAACTGAACTAAATTAACTCATTACAAATAATTTAAACTAATTAACAAACACAACAAAACCAGACCGGAGTGGTAGAAGACCAAGCAGATAATTCGTATAGCTAACGATAACCTTTACATGTGTCAAACAGATAATCCGTATAGCTAACGATAACCTTTCCATGTATCAAGCAGATAATCCGTATAGCTAACGATAACCTTTCCATGTATCAAGTAGATGATCCGTATAGCTAACGATAACCTTTACATATCTAGAGAGAAGCTCTTCAATGTAACTCATTTAACACGTTGAACTAATTGAAGTCATTAGGTCTTACGAGGAGCAGCTTCAGTAAAATCAATCAGTATAATCAATCAGTATAATCAATCAAATATATTTTATAAATTATAAGCCTTTTTTTTTACATCAGCAGTTGTCACAAAGTGCTTTACAGACACTCAGCATAAAACCCCACAAAATACAAGCAATGCGGAGGCAGAAGCACTAGGAAAAACTCCCTAGAAAGACAGGAACCTAGAAAGAAACCTAAAGAGGAACCAGGTTCCGAGGGGTGGCCAGTTCTCTTCTAATCTTCTCAGTGTTATTAAACTCTAGATGGGATGTGCGAGGGCGATGCTGCTAAAGGGAACTGTAGACTGTAGTGTTTCAAACCCTCTAAATCCTCTCTTAACCTGCTTTACGGACACTCACTGACACTTTGTGCATTTATAAGAATAATAACGTACATTGTTTAAGAACATTTAATAAATTAATTCATTTAGAATACATTTTGTATATATATGTATATAATATACTTTTTAAAATATCGATATAATCATTCTGTGTCATAGTATATTTTCTATTTTATATGTTTTAAAAAATAAACAGTTTAACCTTCATTTAACTAGGCAAGTCAGTTAAGAACAAATTCTTATTTACAATGACGGTCTACCCCGACCAAACCCGGACGACGCTGGGCCAATTGTGCGCCGCCTAATGGGACTCTCAATCACGGACGGTTTTGATACAGCCTGGAATCAAACCAGGGTCTGTAGTGACGCCTCTAACACTGAGATGCGGTGTCTTAGACCGTTGCGCCACTCCAGCATCTGTTGATGTCATTTGTATAGTGTGAAACGATAACTTATCTGCTATAGCACAAAATGTCACCTCGTAGATACTTGGTTATTTACTATGCTGCAAACACAGTATCGATTTGTCTATTTCAGAACAGTAATACCCATATTCTAAAGAAAGTCATTTTACTCAAAATATTTGAGTAGGCTACACCACAACATTTGTATGTATCTTTAAATACTCTATACGTAATATATACTTTATGCTTTAAATACTCTGTACGTAATATATAATTTATGCTTTAAATACTATATATGTTATATATACTCTATACGTAATATATACTTTATGCTTTAAATACTCTATACGTAATATATACTTTATGCTTTAAACACTCTGTACATAATATATACTTTATGCTTTAAATACTCTGTACGTAATATATACTTTATGCTTTAAATACTATATATGTTATATATACTCTATACGTAATATATACTTTATGCTTTAAATACTCTATACGTAATATATACTTTATGCTTTAAATACTCTATACGTAATATATACTTTATGCTTTAAATACTCTATACGTAATATATACTTTATGCTTTAAACACTCTGTACATAATATATACTTTATGCTTTAAATACTCTGTACGTAATATATACTTTATGCTTTAAATACTATATATGTTATATATACTCTATACGTAATATATACTTTATGCTTTAAATACTCTATACGTAATATATACTTTATGCTTTAAACACTCTGTACGTAATATATACTTTATGCTTTAAATACTATATATGTTATATATACTCTATACGTAATATATACTTTATGCTTTAAACACTCTATACGTAATATATACTTTATGCTTTAAACACTCTGTACGTAATATATACTTTATGCTTTAAACACTCTATACGTAATATATACTTTATGCTTTAAACACTCTATACGTAATATATACTTTATGCTTTAAACACTCTATATGTAATATATACTTTATGCTTTAAACACTCTGTACGTAATATATACTTTATGCTTTAAACACTCTGTACGTAATATATACTTTATGCTTTAAACACTCTGTATGTAATATATACTTTATGCTTTAAACACTCTATAGGTCATATATATATATATATATATATATATATATATATATATATATATATATATATATATATATATATACTTTATTCCCGCAATGAACGGTTTAACTTTTTATGAACTTTATGAAGTTGGCTTTAGCTAGCACAGATAGGTTCTCAAGATCCCAAACTCACATCTAGCTATCAAACAAGTAGCTAGACTGTCTAACTATCTTAGCTGGCATGCCTGCTGGAAAGGTTGGTAGACTTTAGAAAAGCAAGCAATAACTAAATGTACTGAGTAAGACTCAAATTCCTTTCAATCTTTTACCCAGAATTTAGCAGAGATGCAGAGAAGCATTTATTGAATTTATTTATTAAGAAACACCAATCAGGAGGATACAGACAGCTTAAGAGGTATACTTAGACAAGTTTTTTTTCTCCATAGAATTAAGCAAAATTATTATTGCTCTAGATTGAAGGAAAGAGGGGTTTGAAAATGAAAAACATTCTCCAACTTGCAGCCGGGGGGGGGGGATTAGCCAGCCTCCAGACCACCCCCCCCCCCAGCCATTCTCACGTACGTTGTTCCCCCTCGTGTGTGTGTGTGTGTGTGTATGTGTGTGTGTGGATGATTGATAGACAGTGTGTGGTATTGAGGTTGTCCCTATTTGTTGCGGGACACTATATCTAATCCCCCTGGACCTGTGTTGCAGCAGAATTAGGTCTGACAACCATGCTGCAATAACATACACTGTGACATGCTGTACAGAATACCGCTTGTCACCAGTAATAGTGGCGTTCAGGATGTTTACCTTCTCAGCTTGCACCAATTAACCTACCGCTGTTCACCTTTATGCACACCTTTATGTATATATTTAGCAGGCCGTTCCTGTACAGAATCTGACTACTGGGTGCAAAACTGCAGGCACCACATTACTACTGTATATAACTGCAGACACCACATTACTACTGTAAATAACTGCAGACACCACATTACTACTGTATATAACTGCAGGCACCACATTACTACTGTATATAACTGCAGGCACCACATTACTACTGTATATAACTGCAGACACCACATTACTACTGTATATAACTGCAGGCACCACATTACTACTGTATATAACTGCAGACACCACATTACTACTGTATATAACTGCAGACACCACATTACTACTGTATATAACTGCCGACACCATATTACTACTGTATATGACTGCAGACACCACATTACTACTGTATATAACTGCAGACACCACATTACTACTGTATATAACTGTAGGCACCACATTACTACTGTATATAACTGTAGGTACCACATTACTACTGTATATAACTGCAGACACCACATTACTACTGTATATAACTGCAGACACCATATTACTACTGTATATAACTGCAGACACCACATTACCACTGTATATAACTGTAGGCACCACATTACTACTGTATATAACTGCAGACACCACATTACTACTGTATATAACTGTAGACACCACATTACTACTGTATATAACTGCAGGCACCACATTACTACGGTATATAACTATAGACACCACATTACTACTGTATATAACTATAGGCACCACATTACTACTGTATATAACTTTAGACACCACATTACTACTGTATATAACTTTAGACACCACAGTACTACTGTATATAACTATAGGCACTACATTACTACTGTATATAACTGCAGGCAACACATTACTACTGTATATAACTGTAGACACCACATTACTACTGTATATAACTATAGGCACTACATTACTACTGTATATAACTATAGGCACTACATTACTACTGTATATAACTGCAGACACCACATTACTACTGTATATAACTGTAGACACCACATTACTACTGTATATAACTATAGGCACTACATTACTACTGTATATATCTGCAGACACCAAATTACTACTGTATATAACTGCAGACACCACATTGCTACTGTATATAACTGCAAGCAACACATTACTACTGTATATATCTGCAGACACCACATTACTACTGTATATATCTGCAGACACCACATTACTACTGTATATAACTGCAGACACCACATTACTACTGTATATATCTGCAGACACCACATTACTACTGTATATAACTGCAGACACCACATTACTACTGCATATAACTGCAGACACCACATTACTACTGTACATAACTGCAGACACCACATTGCTACTGTATATAACTGTAGACACCACATTACTACTGTATATAACTGTAGACACCACATTACTACTGTATATAACTATAGGCACCACATTACTACTGTATATAACTGTAGACACCACATTACTACTGTATATAACTATAGGCACCACATTACTACTGTATATAACTATAGGCACCACATTACTACTGTATATAACTGCAGACACCACATTACTACTGTATATAACTATAGACACCACATTACTACTGTATATAACTATAGGCACCACATTACTACTGTATATAACTATAGGCACCACATTACTAGTGTATATAACTACAGACACCACATTACTACTGTATATAACTGCAGACACTACATTACTACTGTATATAACTATAGGCACCACATTACTACTGTATATAACTATAGGCACCACATTACTACTGTATATAACTATAGGCACCACGTTACTACTGTATATAACTATAGGCACTACATTACTACTGTATATAACTGTAGACACCTCATTACTACTGTATATAACTGTAGGCACCACATTACTACTGTATATAACTACTACATTACTACTGTATATAACTATAGACACCACATTACTACTGTATATAACTGTAGACACCACATTACTGCTGTAAATAACTGCAGACACCACATTACTACTGTATATAACTGTAGGCACCACATTACTACTGTATATAACTGCAGACACCACATTACTACTGTATATAACTGCAGGCACCACATTACTACTGTAAATAACTGTAGACACCACATTACTACTGTATATAACTATAGGCACCACATTACTACTGTATATAACTGCAGACACCACATTACTACTGTATATAACTATAGGCACCACATTACTACTGTATATAACTGTAGACACCACATTACTACTGTATATAACTATAGGCACCACATTACTACTGTATATAACTGCAGACACCACATTACTACTGTATATAACTGCAGACACCACATTACTACTGTATATAACTGCAGACACCACATTACTACTGTATATAACTGCAGACACCACATTACTACTGTATATAACTACAGGCACCACATTACTACTGTATATAACTGCAGGCACCACATTACTACTGTAAATAACTGCAGACACCACATTATTACTGTATATAACTGTAGGCACCACATTACTACTGTATATAACTGCAGACAACACATTACTACTGTATATAACTGTAGGCACCACATTACTACTGTATATAACTGTAGGCACCACATTACTACTGTATATAACTATAGGCACCACATTACTACTGTATATAACTATAGGCACCACAGTACTACAGTGCATTCGTATAGTATTCAGACCCCTTGACTCTTCCACATTTTGTTTTACGTTACATTGTTACGTTAGAGCCTTATTCTAAAATGAATTACATTGTTTTTCCCCCTCCATAATCTACACGCAATATCTCTGTCTTGAGGCTGTTTGATTTGCTTTCGCTAAAATTAGTTATCAGGTCAGTGTGTGAGTCTCCAGTCCCACCCGTGTGTGTGTGAGAGTGCACACACATCTATGCACGCACTCACACACGCACAAGGAGTGTGTGTGTGTCCATGTGTTAGTGTGTCTGTCTATCTGTGACCACAGCTAGATACATCCCTGTCTGTCTGTCTATCTGTGACTGTGACTGCAGCTGTCTGTCTGTCTGTCTGTCTGTCTGTCTGTCTGTCTGTCTGTCTGTCTGTCTGTCTGTCTGTCTGTCTGTCTGTCTGTCTGTCTGTCTGTCTGTCTGTCTGTCTGTCTGTCTGCCTGCCTGTCTGTCTGTCTGTCTGCCTGCCTGCCTGCCTGCCTGCCTGCCTGCCTGCCTGTCTGTCTGTCTGTCTGTCTGTGACTGCAGCTAGATTCAACTCCAAAGACCAGGGAGCCTTTTGAAAGCCTCATAAAGAAGGCCATTGATTGATTGATGGGTAACAATAACAACGCAGACATTGAATATCTCTTGATATCCTTGAGATTTTTCTACAACTTGATTGGAATCCACCTGTGGTAAATTCAATTGGTTGGACATGATTTGGAAAGGCACACACCTGTCTATATAAGGTCCCACAGTTGACAGTTCAGGTCAGAGCAAAAACCAAGCCATGAGGTGGAAGGAATTGTCTGTAGAGCTCCGAAACAGGATTGTGTCGAGGCACAGATCTGGGGAAGGGTGCCAAAAAATGTCTGCAGCATTGAAGGTCACCAAGAACACAATGGGGCTACATCATTCTTAAATGGAAGAAGTTTGGAATCACCAAGACTCTTCCTAGAGCTGGCCGCCCGGCCAGACTGAGCAATCGGGGGAGAAGGGCCTTGGTCAGGGAGGTGACAAAGAACCCGATGGTCACTGACAGAGCTCCCAGAGTTCCTCTGTGGAGATGGGAGAACCTTCCAGAACGACAACCATCTCTGCAGCACTCCACTAATCAGGCCTTTATGGAAGAGTGGCCAGACGGAAGCCACTCCTTAGTAAAAGGCACATGGCAGCCCGCTTGGAGTTTTCCAAAAGCACCTAAAGACTCTAAGACCATGAGAAACAAGATGCTCTGGTCTGATAAAACCAAGATTGAACTCTTTGGCCTGACTGCCAAGGGTCACATCTGGAGGAAACGTAGCACCATCCATACGGTGAAGCATGGTGGTGGCAGCATCAAGCTGTGGCAGTGTTATTCAGTGGCAGGGACTGGGAGACTAGTCAGGATCGAGGCAAAGATGAACAGAGCAAAGTACAGACAGATCCTTGATGAAAACCTGCTCCAGAGCGCTCAGGACCTCAGACCGGGGCGAAGGTTCACCTTCCAACAGGACAACGACTTGGCATCGGGCCAAATCTCTGAATGTCTTTGAGTGGCCCAGCCAGAGCCTGGACTTGAACCCGATCGAACATCTCTGGAAAGACCTGCAAACAGCTGTGCAGCAACGCTCCCCATCCAACCTGACAGAGCTTGAGAGGATCTGCTAAGAAGAATCGGAGAAACTCCCCAAATACATGTGTACCAAGCTTGTAGCGTCATACCCAAGAAGACTCAAGGCTGTAAGATGCTTCAACAAAGTACTGAGTAAAGAGTCTGAATACTTATGTAAATATGATTTTTTTATATCATTTTAGCGAAAGCAAATCATCATCTCTTGACCGTACGATGGAAACACCTGAAGGCATCTGTTAAGGAAAGTTCTTGAAGGAATAGTACATGGATGAAGTCTGCTCCCACTATTTTCATTTCTAAATATACTGTTAAGGTCTTTTCTGACTATATTGAACTGATTCATAGAGAGGAGGACAGATAGAGGATGACAGTGAGGAAAGATAGAGAGGATGACAGTGGAGAAAGATAGAGAGGATGACAGTGGAGAAAGATAGAGGATGACAGTAGAGAAAGATAGAGAGGATGACAGTGGAGAAAGATAGAGGGGATGACAGTGGCGAAAGATAGAGAGGATGACAGTGGAGAAAGATAGAGAGGATGACAGTGGAGAGAGATAGAAATGATGACAGTGGAGAAAGACAGAGAGGATGACAGTGGAAAGAGATAGAGAGGATGACAGTGGAGAAAGATAGAGGATGACAGTGGAGAAAGACAGAGAGGATGACAGTGGGGAAAGACAGAGAGGATGACAGTGGAAAGAGATAGAGAGGATGACAGTGGAGAAAGACAGAGAGGATGACAGTGGGGAAAGACAGAGAGGATGACAGTGGAGAAAGACAGAGAGGATGACAGTGGAGAAAGACAGAGAGGATGACAGTGGAGAGAGACAGAGAGGATGACAGTGGAGAAAGACAGAGAGGATGACAGTGGAGAAAGACAGAGAGGATGACAGTGGAGAAAGACAGAGAGGATGACAGTGGAGAGAGACAGAGAGGATGATAGTGGAGAGAGATAGAGGGGATGACAGTGGGGAAAGACAGAGAGGATGACAGTGGAAAGAGATAGAGAGGATGACAGTGGAGAAAGACAGAGAGGATGACAGTGGGGAAAGACAGAGAGGATGACAGTGGAGAAAGACAGAGAGGATGACAGTGGAGAAAGACAGAGAGGATGACAGTGGAGAGAGACAGAGAGGATGACAGTGGAGAAAGACAGAGAGGATGACAGTGGAGAAAGACAGAGAGGATGACAGTGGAGAAAGACAGAGGGGATGACAGTGGAGAGAGACAGAGAGGATGATAGTGGAGAGAGATAGAGGGGATGACAGTGGAGAGAGATAGAGGGGATGACAGTGGAGAGAGACAGAGAGGATGACAGTGGAGAGAGACAGAGAGGATGACAGTGGAGAGAGACAGGGAGGATGACAGTGGAGAAAGACAAAGAGGATGACAGTGGAGAAAGACAGAGAGGATGACAGTGGAGAGAGACAGAGATGATGACAGCGGGGAAAGACAGAGAGGATGACAGTGGGGAAAGACAGAGATGATGACAGTGGAGAAAGACAGAGATGATGACAGTGGAGAAAGACAGAGAGGATGACAGTGGAGAGAGACAGAGATGATGACAGCGGGGAAAGACAGAGAGGATGACAGTGGAGAAAGACAGAGAGGATGACAGTGGAGAAAGACAGAGAGGATGACAGTGGGGAAAGACAGAGAGGATGACAGTGGAGAAAGACAGAGAGGATGACAGTGGTGAAAGACAGAGAGGATGACAGTGGAGAAAGACAGAGAGGATGACAGTGGAGAGAGATAGAGAGGATACCAGTGGGGAAAGACAGAGAGGATGACAGTGGAGAAAGACAGAGAGGATGACAGTGGAGTGAGATAGAGAGGATGACAGTGGAGAGAGACAGAGAGGATGCCAGTGGAGAGAGACAGAGATGATGACAGTGGAGAGAGACAGAGAGGATGACAGTGGAGAGAGATAGAGATGATGACAGTAGAGAAAGACAGAGAGGATGACAGTGGAGAGAGATAGAGAGGATGACAGTGGAGAGAGACAGAGATGATGACAGTGGAGAGAGACAGAGATGATGACAGTGGAGAAAGACAGAGATGATGACAGTGGAGAAAGACAGAGAGGATGACAGTGGAGAGAGACAGAGATGATGACAGCGGGGAAAGACAGAGAGGATGACAGTGGAGAAAGACAGAGAGGATGACAGTGGAGAAAGACAGAGAGGATGACAGTGGGGAAAGACAGAGAGGATGACAGTGGAGAAAGACAGAGAGGATGACAGTGGTGAAAGACAGAGAGGATGACAGTGGAGAAAGACAGAGAGGATGACAGTGGAGAGAGATAGAGAGGATACCAGTGGGGAAAGACAGAGAGGATGACAGTGGAGAAAGACAGAGAGGATGACAGTGGAGTGAGATAGAGAGGATGACAGTGGAGAGAGACAGAGAGGATGCCAGTGGAGAGAGACAGAGATGATGACAGTGGAGAGAGACAGAGAGGATGACAGTGGAGAGAGACAGAGATGATGACAGTAGAGAAAGACAGAGAGGATGACAGTGGAGAGAGATAGAGAGGATGACAGTGGAGAGAGACAGAGATGATGACAGTGGAGAGAGACAGAGATGATGACAGTGGAGAAAGACAGAGATGATGACAGTGGTGAAAGACAGAGAGGATGACAGTGGAGAGAGACAGAGATGATGACAGCGGGGAAAGACAGAGAGGATGACAGTGGAGAAAGACAGAGAGGATGACAGTGGAGAAAGACAGAGAGGATGACAGTGGGGAAAGACAGAGAGGATGACAGTGGAGAAAGACAGAGAGGATGACAGTGGTGAAAGACAGAGAGGATGACAGTGGAGAAAGACAGAGAGGATGACAGTGGAGAGAGATAGAGAGGATACCAGTGGGGAAAGACAGAGAGGATGACAGTGGAGAAAGACAGAGAGGATGACAGTGGAGTGAGATAGAGAGGATGACAGTGGAGAGAGACAGAGAGGATGCCAGTGGAGAGAGACAGAGATGATGACAGTGGAGAGAGACAGAGAGGATGACAGTGGAGAGAGACAGAGATGATGACAGTAGAGAAAGACAGAGAGGATGACAGTGGAGAGAGATAGAGAGGATGACAGTGGAGAGAGACAGAGATGATGACAGTGGAGAGAGACAGAGATGATGACAGTGGAGAAAGACAGAGATGATGACAGTGGAGAAAGACAGAGAGGATGACAGTGGAGAGAGACAGAGATGATGACAGCGGGGAAAGACAGAGAGGATGACAGTGGAGAAAGACAGAGAGGATGACAGTGGAGAAAGACAGAGAGGATGACAGTGGGGAAAGACAGAGAGGATGACAGTGGAGAAAGACAGAGAGGATGACAGTGGTGAAAGACAGAGAGGATGACAGTGGAGAAAGACAGAGAGGATGACAGTGGAGAGAGATAGAGAGGATACCAGTGGGGAAAGACAGAGAGGATGACAGTGGAGAAAGACAGAGAGGATGACAGTGGAGTGAGATAGAGAGGATGACAGTGGAGAGAGACAGAGAGGATGCCAGTGGAGAGAGACAGAGATGATGACAGTGGAGAGAGACAGAGAGGATGACAGTGGAGAGAGACAGAGATGATGACAGTAGAGAAAGACAGAGAGGATGACAGTGGAGAGAGATAGAGAGGATGACAGTGGAGAGAGACAGAGATGATGACAGTGGAGAGAGACAGAGATGATGACAGTGGAGAAAGACAGAGAGGATAACAGTGGAGAGAGACAGAGATGATGACAGTGGAGAGAGATAGAGAGGATGACAGTGGAGAGAGACAGAGATGATGACAGTGGAGAGAGATAGAGAGGATGACAGTGGAGAGAGACAGAGATGATGACAGTAGAGAAAGACAGAGATGATGACAGTGGAGAGAGATAGAGAGGATGACAGTGGAGAGAGACAGAGATGATGACAGTGGAGAAAGACAGAGAGGATAACAGTGGAGAGAGACAGAGATGATGACAGTGGAGAGAGATAGAGAGGATGACAGTGGAGAGAGATAGAGATGATGACAGTGGAGAGAGACAGAGAGGATAACAGTGGAGAGAGACCGAGAGGATGACAGTGGAGAGAGATAGAGAGGATGACAGTGGAGAGAGATAGAGAGAGGTTGTGTCGAAGGACAGTAAGCTGTATTCAGACCTACACCGACGCCGTAGAAATGTGTGCCAGCTCAGACCGCTAGACTACCCAAGGTTACACCTTTTATTTTCTTGAGGGGATAAAAGCAGAAATGTAGTTTAGAACAAACAGTAACATTAAGACGAAGAGAAGAATTGACAGATGTTTATTCATATAAGAGTAAATTAAGACTGTTTAATGATAAGAGCTTTATTTAATATGACCTCTAAATCCATGACAAAATAACTGTTGCAAATGTCCAGTAAACAGACTCCTGGTGTCTTTAGAGAAAACAAATTAATAATATGCAATTCGAACAGTTAATTTGTAGAATTTGAATGATGTGACAGTCTGATTCTCCGTTCTATAGGAGTAGCGTTACAGCACAGTTTTGGGTTCTTCTTATTGTCGTTACAGTATATTTGAAATGGATCCGTCTCAGATATAATGTATTTTGCTAGTTCTGGGTTAGTTCTGGAAACATCCGTAATATGACAAGGAAAATCCAACAACCACAGTCAATAGCCCCATGGTATTAAATACATTAGTTGTAAGTTTTATCCCCAGCTCTTTTAAATTAAAGGAGATGATATTTAGTGATATTTTGCATAGTAGGCCAGCCTATACATTATTGTGTGTTATGCAGTGATTTTCTAAAGACAGTGCAGGGAAAAGGTTGACTTGAATAGTTAGCATGACTGGTTGAATCCCTGTAATGTTGTTTTGAATAAAACCATCGGCATCGGTATCAGTGTTATAGTGTCCCCGGCTAGAGAGCTTGGGCTCTGTTGTTCTGATCAGCATCTGATTGGTCCAGAGCTTGGGCTCTGTTGTTCTGATTGGTTAAGAGTTTGCTTCCTCTCAGCTGACCTGTGGCATCTGGTTAATTGTTTGATTACTGGTGTCGGTCTCCCGGAACAAGAGATTTAGAATGGTATTTCTAGCTTACTGATAGTTCAGCTGTGGGCCTGGATAGAGGCAGTAGAAATGGGTGAGTCACTGGGCCTGGATAGAGGCAGTAGAAATGGCTGGGTCACTGGGCCTGGATAGAGGCAGTAGAAATGGCTGGGTCACTGGGCCTGGATAGAGGCAGTAGAAATGGCTGGGTCACTGGGCCTGGATAGAGGCAGTAGAAATGGCTGGGTCACTGGGCCTGGATAGAGGCAGTAGAAATGGCTGGGTCACTGGGCCTGGATAGAGGCAGTAGAAATGGCTGGGTCACTGGGCCTGGATAGAGGCAGTAGAAATGGCTGGGTCACTGGGCCTGGATAGAGGCAGTAGAAATGGGTGGGTCACTGGGCTTGGATAGAGGCAGTATAAATGGCTGGGTCACTGGGCCTGGATAGAGGCAGTAGAAATGGCTGGGTCACTGGGCCTGGATAGAGGCAGTAGAAATGGCTGGGTCACTGGGCCTGGATAGAGGCAGTAGAAATGGGTGGGTCACTGGGCTTGGATAGAGGCAGTAGAAATGGGTGGGTCACTGGGCCTGGATAGAGGCAGTAGAAATGGCTGGGTCACTGGGCCTGGATAGAGGCAGTAGAAATGGGTGGGTCACTGGGCCTGGATAGAGGCAGTAGAAATGGGTGGGTCACTGGGCCTGGATAGAGGCAGTAGAAATGGGTGGGTCACTGGGCCTGGATAGAGGCAGTAGAAATGGGTGGGTCACTGGGCCTGGATAGACGCAGTAGGAATGGCTGGGTCACTGGGCCTGGATAGACGCAGTAGAAATGGCTGGGTCACTGGGCCTGGATAGAGGCAGTAGGAATGGCTGGGTCACTGGGCCTGGATAGAGGCAGTAGAAATGGCTGGGTCACTGGGCCTGGATAGAGGCAGTAGGAATGGCTGGGTCACTGGGCCTGGATAGAGGCAGTAGAAATGGGTGGGTCACTGGGCCTGGATAGATGCAGTAGAAATGGCTGGGTCACTGGGCCTGGATAGAGGCAGTAGAAATGGGTGGGTCACTGGGCTTGGATAGAGGCAGTAGAAATGGGTGGGTCACTGGGCCTGGATAGAGGCAGTATAAATGGCTGGGTCACTGGGCCTGGATAGAGGCAGTAGAAATGGGTGGGTCACTGGGCTTGGGTAGAGGCAGTAGAATATGGCTGGGTCACTGGGCCTGGATAGAGGCAGTAGAAATGGGTGGGTCACTGGGCCTGGGTAGATGCAGTAGAAATGGCTGGGCCACTGGGCCTGGATAGACGCAGTAGGAATGGCTGGGTCACTGGGCCTGGATAGAGGCAGTAGAAATGGGTGGGTCACTGGGCCTGGATAGAGGCAGTAGAAATGGCTGGGTCACTGGGCCTGGATAGAGGCAGTAGAAATGGCTGGGTCACTGGGCCTGGATAGAGGCAGTAGAAATGGGTGGGTCACTGGGCTTGGGTAGATGCAGTAGAAATGGCTGGGTCACTGGGCCTGGATAGATGCAGTAGAAATGGCTGGGCCACTGGGCCTGGATAGACGCAGTAGGAATGGCTGGGTCACTGGGCCTGGATAGACGCAGTAGAAATGGCTGGGTCACTGGGCCTGGATAGACGCAGTAGAAATGGCTGGGTCACTGAGCCTGGATAGATGCAGTAGAAATGGCTGGGTCACTGGGCCTGGATAGACGCAGTAGAAATGGGTGAATCATCGGGCCTGGGTCTGGTCTGGTGTAAGTAACAGCAACAACAACCGGTGCCCTGGCCAGAGAATAAGGAATTAAAACTTTAGATTTCTACTGATGGACGGAGAGAGCAGGTGGTGGGGAAAGTGTTGGTTTTGAGCCGCCTTGTTCCGCCAATCGCAGAGTGACACGTTTATTAATGACAGTAGCTGCTAGCTGGTCTGTGGTGTGGATGGGTACAGTACACACTGTAAAAAGTGTGTACTGAACTGTAAAAAGTTCATCTGAAATGCTTTTTCTGATTGTTATGATCCAAAATTACACTTTGGTTTGTTCAACCTATTCTATTCAATTTGTTTGAAATCTAATAATGAATTGGACTGATCAGTGTGCTGTTTTGAACTGAACGGAAGCTTCTAGATACCACATTCACATTGCAGTGGGCTCAATGTATTAGCTTACAGCCTAACAGAAGATTTGGTAGCGTGGCCTATTGGAGGCCTGGTTTTCAGTTTGTTCTTTTTTGGCCACCCATGAGAGTGAATGTCATTCCAGGTAATGAGTTCTGTTTTATTTTGTTTTATGATTGTATAGCATGTTCACGGAAAGTACTGAATTTTAAATGATATCTGTGTAACCGACGGGATTAGTTGAATTTATAAAACAGGACATTTGGAAAAGAATACAATTCGAAATAGATAAGTGGGGCATTGTATCAGTGAAACAGAAATGGAAAGGGATTTACCCTTCACTGTAAATGTTTTTAGAGCCAATTGAAATGTAGGCTAAGCCTTTGTACATATTTGATATACACTGAGGTTTATTCAGAATTCACTTTGGTATATGTATATGTTTGTATTTATAGAATTCTTTGTATTGTTTTTTGGAGATTATTAGAGGCAAGTTAAACTTGAATGTAATAATACTGGTCAGGTTCTGCAGAACTGCATTTTTTTGAGTAGTTTTGCTATTGTTATATTGTTACACTATTTTTGGATACTGTTTTTATGAATCGATGTTATGTAATGCACTGATTATGTAATTGTATTTCAATGAGAAATGTAAATAAAATTCTTTTTCCCCAAAAAAAAAAAAAAAAAAAAAAAAAATCTGTGTAAATAGTGTGACACTAAAGAGTCTGGAAATGTTTGACAAGGGGCTCTCGAGTGGCGCAGCGGTCTAAGGCACTGCATCTCAGTGCTTGAGGCGTCACTACAGACACCCTGGTTTGATTCCAGGCTGGCCATGATTGGGAGTCCCGTAGGGCGGTGTGCAATTGGCCCAGTGTCGTCCGGGTTTGGTCGGTGAAGGCTGTCATTGTAAATAAGAATTTGTTCTTAATTAACTGACTTGCCTAGTTAAATAAAGGTTAAATATATATATATATATGAGATTGTAACCAGTTAAAGTGAAAGTCTTAGGTAAAGAAGGTGTTTGGAGTCATGATTTCATGTGATGAAACTAAGTTAATATCTTGATTAACAGGACATTGATTTAATTGCCAATTGAAGAAATGTGGACAGGTAATTCCAAAGTGAGAAAGCAACTTGGTACAACATGAAAAAATGGGTTGAATACATATTAGTTTTGTATTTGTGTTATTTATTAGGTTTAACAAAAAAGAGGGAAACTATGTTGAATGTTTAAAACCTGTCTGGCACCGGCGTTCCGCTAGCGGAACTCCTCCCACATTCCACTGAAAAGGCAGAGCGCGAAATTCAAAAAATATTTTAGAGAAATATTTAACTTTCACACATTAACAAGTCCAATACAGCAAATGAAAGATACACATCTTGTGAATCCAGTCAACATGTCCGATTTTTAAAATGTTTTACAGCGAAAACACCACATATATTTATGTTAGCTCACCACCAAATACAAAAAAGGACAGACATTTTTCACAGCACAGGTAGCATGCACAAAGCCAACCTAACTAACCAAGAACCAACCAAACTAACCAAGAAACAACTTCATCAGATTATAACATGTTATACAATAAATAAATGTTTTGTTCGAAAAATGTGCATATTTGAGGTATAAATCAGTTTTACATTGCAGCTACCATCACAGCTACCGTCAGAAATAGAACCGAAGCAGCCAGAAAAATTACAGACACCAACGTCAAATAACTAAATAC